>NC_092230.1:28938854-29018854 GCF_036320965.1 Panulirus ornatus | reverse complement strand
CATCACACACACACACACACAACACACACACACACACACACACACACGTTGCTACTCGTTTTTCTACCTTATGCCTGGGGAATGATCCGTTGAAAGCAGCGTTTCACCACAGTCCACCGCCCCACGAGAGTCACCTCTCGGTTACCAGTGAAAAGCCGCGCAATTACCTGAGCCACCTTTACATAACAAGTCTGGCAAGTTTGTGTGACGTTCACATTCTTCAAAATGCAGTCATGATTATACCCTGAACGATTGCCAGTCTTGTCTCTCTCTTTTTTCCAGCTCGATTCTTAAAGACAGTACACGATGAATACTATCACAAGAATGATGGGGCAACCTGCGCATCACAAAAGAAATGGATGAAGCCAAGTATGTATGTATGTTCTATCTATCTATCTATCTATCTATCTATATCATGTATATACATATATATATATATATATATATATACAAAATTCGTGACTAATGAAGAACCGGTCTCTCTCCATGGCTAGATATGCCACATATGATGATCGGATTACTTCGCAAGTCGCAGACGACGAAGAATTATGAGACCCAACGCAGAATGACGATGAAAATTGTACCCCTTAACGTACATGTAATCTAACGAGTGACGTTCTCTATCAACGTTATTTTATGAATCTGTACCTCATTTCAATGCGGAGGGTAAAGATTGTGTGTCGTTAGCTCGACGTATTATGGCAATGTGAGGGAGGCTTTGTCAAGCGATGGCATCACGAAGGTGAACCGTAGCAACAGGAGAGTCATCATACAAACTACAGTACCCAGTGTCGCAGTTCCTCCTCAAGCGTCTGTTGCCACGGGCCGCATAGTACGTAGCGAGAGTGTACGTGGTCTTAGAATCAATTACACCTGGAGGTCTAAAAGATTATTCTTTCTTCTTCTCTTGTAATAGATCGTCACTGACGGTCTCATCAATGACCACTGCAGCTAATAGGCCTCGAAGTCCAGACAGCCAACCATCTGCCCGTTGCAGTGTGGACTTGGGGTCAGGAAATACTTGAAATTCCCCTTCATCACGTGGCTCCCCGTCGTGCGCTCACTGGTGAAGAACCACAGTTCCAGGTACTCCTCCTGCTCTGTTGGAAAACGATATAGCTCTGTCCATTCGCAAGGGCGTTACTGATCCCGGATACATATACTTCACGTAAGATTCCTTTACCATTCTAGTATACATGTTTCATCCCTGATTCCATCCAGACCATTGATATATATATATACTATTTGCCATTTCCCGCGTTACCGAGGTAGCGTTAAGAACAGAGGAGTGAGCCTTTGAGGTAATATCCTCACTTGGCCCCTTTCTCTGTTCCTCTTTTGAAAATAAAAAAAAGGGAGGGGGGGGGATTTCCAGCCCCCCCGCTCCCTCCCCTTTTAGTCGCCTTCTACGATATGCAGGAAAAACGTGGGAAGCACTCTTTTTCCCCTATCCCCAGGGATGATATATACATATACATATATACCATTTCATGTGAGGCGGGGTGGCGACGGAAATGAATAAAGGCAGCAAGTATCAATTATGTACATGTGTATATATGTATATGTCTGTGTATGTATATGTATACGTTGAAATGTATGGGTATGTATATGTGCGTGTGGGTGGGTTGGGTCATTCTTTCGTCTGTTTCCTTGCGCTGCCTCGGTAACGCAGGATACAGCGACAAAGTATAATAAGTAAATAACATATATACACATGTACATATTCATACATGTTGCCTTCATCCATTCCTGCCGCCTCCGGTCGATGGGTTACAGTAACCAGTGATTTTGCTCATCCCGACTTGTTACACTGCCCCCATGGTTCAGCTACCCACATCATCCCTAAATCAGGCTTCAGTGGGGAGTTGTTACTGTATTCCGACTGCTCGTGTTTCATCTGTCTGTTACACTTTGTACATTGCATTAATTGCATTAGGTCATCAGTGTAGAAATCTTTTCCTAGAGTAAAGGTTCATGATCTTTGTCTCCTGCACCTGCCTCTTTCGTTAGCTCTGTGTGCACCTGTCTACACTGACGTTGTTATCTTTTATCTGCTTTCTTTTTGGCTTCACTTCTTCTTTGTTATCTTAATTGTTTTCATGACGTATCATTTATATATTCGCCGGCTGTATTATTTCATAAACTCATCGTTCTTTTCCTAAATACAATAAGTTACTTTTGGTTCACATTCATTTACTGTTAGCGATCGACATTTAATTTTTTTCCTCATATTTCCCAAATTTGAATGTGGTATAAATCAAGTCGTTCGTGACGAATCTTCCTCTTGTCTCTTGGTTAATCAGTAGCAGCGTCTCACGGTCATGGGTCGTGGCAGACGGATGGGTTTATCGTTTACTGTTGGAGGTGGTGTGAGGAGACTGTTTGTGATGAGGGGTATCGCTGACTCGGGCGGTGCAGTCCTCTATATTTTTACCATTTTTACTTACCTAACATGCTGCTGTATGAGGCCCGTATATATTGCAGCGAGTAACCATATATATATATATATATATATATATATATATATATATATATATATATATATATATATATATATATATATATATATATATATATATGTATTATTTTCTTTTTTTATTATACTTTGTCGCTGTCTCCGGGGTTAGCGAGGAAGCGCAAGGAAACAGACGAAAGAATGGCCCAACCCACCCACATACACGTGTATATACATACACGTTCCACACTCGCACTTATACATACCTATACATTTCAACTTATACATATATATATATATATATATATATATATATATATATATATATATATATATATATATATATATATATATATATATATGCACAGACATATACATATATATACACATGTTCATAATTCATACCTGCTGCCTCTATTCATTCCCGTTGCCACACATGAAATTACAACCCCCTCCCCCTGAATGCGCGCGAGGTAGCGCTAGGAAAGAAAACAAAGGCCACACTCGTTCACACTCAGTCTCTAGCTGTCATGTAATAATGCACCGAAACCACAGCTCCCTTTCCACAACCAGGCCCCACAGAACTTTCCATGGTTTACCCCAGACGCTTCACATGCCTTGGTTCAATCCATTGACAGCACGTCGACCCCGGTGTACCACATCGTTCCAGTTCACTCTATTCCTTGCACGCCTTCCACCCTCTTGCATGTTCAGGCCCCGATCGCTCAAAATCTTTTTCACTCCATCTTTCCACCTCCAATTTTGTCTCCCACTCTCCTCGTTCCCTCCACCTCTGACACATATATCCTTTTTGTCAATCTTTCCTCACTCATTCTCTCCATGTGACCAAACCATTTCAAAACACCCTCTTCTGCTCACACAACCACACTCTTTTTATCATCACTCATCTCTCTTAGCCTTTCTTTACTTACTCGATTACATATCATCACATATTGCCCTCAAACATGTCATTTACAACACATCCACCCTCCTCCGCACAACTCTATCTATAGCCCACGCCTCGTAACCATATAACATTGATGGAACCATTATTCCTTCAAACATACCCATTTTTGCTTTCCGAGATAATGTTCTCGGCTTCCACACATTTTCAACACTTCCAGAACTTTCGCCCCCTCCCCCACCCTGTGAATCACTTCCACTTCCATGGCTCCACCCGCTGCCAAATCCACTCCCAGATATCTAAAACACTTTACTTCCTCCAGTTTTTCACTATTCAAACCCTGCTGTACCTAATAACCTTGCTTTTATTCACATTTACTCTCAGCTTTCTTCTTTCACACACTTTACCAAACTCAGTCACCAGCTTCTGCAGGTTCTCACCCGAATGAGCCACCAGCCCTGTATCATCAGCGAACAACAACTGACTCACTTCCCAAGCCCTCTCATCCACAACAAACGGCATATCTGCCCCTCTCTACAAAACTCTTGCATTCACTTCCCTAACAACCCCATCCATAAACAAATTAAACAACCAAGGAGGCACCACGCACCCCTGCCGCAAACCCACATTCACTGAGAACCAATCACTTTCCTCTCTTCCTACTCGTACACATACCTTACATCCTCGATAAAATCTTTTCACTGCTTCTAACAACTTGCCTTCCACACCATATATTCTTAATACCTTCCACAGAGCATCTCCATCAACTCTATCAAATTCCTTCTCCAGATCCATAAATGCTACATACAAATCCATTTGCTTTTCTATGTATTTCTCACATACATTCTTCAAAGCAAAAACCTGATCCACACATCCTCTACCTTTTCTGAAACCACATTGCTCTTCCCCAATCTGATGCTCTGTACATGTTTTCACCCTCTCAATCAATACCAGGAATACTCAACAAACTTATAGCTCTATAATTTGAGCACTCACCTTTATCCCCTTTGCCTTTGTACAATGGCACTATACATGCAATCCCCTAATCCTCAGGCACCTCACCCTGAGTCATACATACATTGAATATCCTTACCAATCAGTCAACAATACAGTCACTCCCTTTTTTAATAAATTCCACTGCAATACCATCCACACCCGCTGCATTGCCGGCTTTCATTTTCTGCGAAGCTATTACTACCTCTCCTCTGTTTACCAAATCATTCTCCCTGACCCTCTCACTTCGCACACCACCTCGACCAAAACACCTTGTATCTGCCACTCTGTCATCTAACACATTCAACAAACCTTCAAAATACTCACTCCATCTCCTTCTCACATCACCACTACTTGTTATTACCTCCCAATTAGCCCCCTTCATCGACGTTCCCATTTGTTCCCTTGTCTTACGCACTTTATTTACCTCCTTCCAAAACATCTTTTCATTCTCCCTAAAATCTAACGATAATCTCTCACTCCAACTCTCATTTGCCCTCTTTTTCACCTCTTGCACTTTTCTCCTGACCTCCTGCCTCTTTCTTTTATACATCGTCCAGTCATTTGCACTATTTCCCTGCAAAACTCGTCCAAATGCCTCTTTTTTCTCTTTCACTAATAATCTTACTTCTTCATCCCACCACTCACTACCCTTTCTAATCTGCCCACCTCCCACGCTTCTCATGCCACACGCATCTTTTGCGCAAGCCATCACTGCTTCCCTCAATACATCCCATTCCTCCCCCACCCCCCTTATGTCCTTTGCTCTCACCTTTTTCCATTCTGCACTCAGACTCTCCTGGTACCTCCTCACACAAGTCTCCTTCACAAGCTCACTTACTCCCACCACTCTCTTTACCCCCATCATTCTCTCTTCTTTTCTGAAAACCTCTACAAATCTTCACCTTCGCCTCCACAAGATATATATATATATATATATATATATATATATATATATATATATATATATATATATATATAAAAGTAAAAATATATAAAATATAGAAATATAGAAATATAGAGGACTGCACCGGCCGAGTCAGCGATACCCCTCATCACAAACAGTCTCCTCACACCACCTCCAACAGTAAACGATAAACCCATCCGTCTGCCACCATCCATGACCGTGAGACGCTGCTACTGATTAACCAAGAGACAAGAGGAAGATTCGTCACGAACGACTTGATTTATATCACATTCAAATTTGGGAAATATGAGTAAAAATTAAATGTCGATCGCTAACAGTAAATGAATGTGACCCAACTTATTGTATATAGGAAAAGAACGATGAGTTTATGAAATAATACAGCCGGCGAATATATAACAAAGAAGAAGTGAAGCCAAACAGAAAGCAGATAAAAGATAACAACGTCAGTGTAGACAGGTGCACACAGAGCTAACGAAAGAGGCAGGTGCAGGAGACAAAGATCATAAACCTTTACTCTAGGAAAAGATTTCTACACTGATGACCTAATGCAATTAATGCAATGTACAAAGTGTAACAGATAGATGAAACACGAGCAGTCGGAATACAGTAACAACTCCCCACTGAAGCCCGATTTAGGGATGATGTGGGTAGCTGAACCATGGGGGCAGTGTAACAAGTCGGGATGAGCAAAATCACTGGCTTCTGTATCCCATCGACCACTAAGACACGATCCTTGAGGACGACGGAACAACCCTGGAGTATATATAATGGTGCGCTCGAGGTCTCCTACCGTCGTGCTCAAAGGTCGAATCGTTTGTGTTCAAGAGGCTACAGAATCCTCGCACTATCAAAGCGAAATCCATACCCCGAGACTGAGTTAGCCCAACCGTCCCAAACAGGACCAGAAGATAAAATCTGTAATACGTTTGTGAAAGACTTACATACATGTGACGAGGGACCATCTGCACATATTCTCAACGTCTCAAGCCTTAGTTTATCCATAAAAAATCTTAGATCCATTTAGGAAATTATCAATAAGTTACACGGTGAGGAATTATACGTTTTCACACGCACATACACACACACACAGACGAAAGACAGATGATCGTGAGTGACCGTTCAACAACGAGAGACGGAAACGTCAAGATGAGAAGTATTTCTGAGATTTAAGGAACACCTTTCATCGCTGGACGTCGGGTCTACGGGCCTTGGCTGCTTCCGGATCATTCGGGCCAATATTTTCATGGTACCAGTTAACCAGATCCGTCACACCACAGTTACCAGCGAGCTGAAACCGCTTCACCTATCCAACTAGAACGACGGTGAACAGTCGGGTAAGTTGCAGGTCTCTTACCTGCTCCAGACATCGAATTCGAAAATGTATCTGCGCCAGCTGAAAGAATGCTACCCACTGCACCACTGTGTTAACTGCCCTCTGCACCACTATGTTAATGCTGCCCACTGAACAACTATGTTAATGCTGCCCACTACACCACTATGTTAATGCTGCCCGCTGCACCATCATGTTAATGCTGCCCACTGCACCATCATGTTAATGCTGCCCACTGCACCACAAAATTATGGAAGTATTATGTATATTTGTGCCCGTAAATATGACCATTTGTGTCCAGTCGTGTGGATAACCACAATGAATGTTTACTATCCCAATCAAATATAAACAAATGATCATCAGAGTAAACAACCCGTTCTATTTCAGGTCACCAAATTTGCCACGACTTAAAGGAGAGCAATATTTCCTTCCATAGCAAAAAGCATGTAAAATTATTACATCATTACTACAGAAGTGAAAATAGGCATGCCATGTTGTCATCATCACTATCATCATTATCATCACTATCATCATCATTATCATCACTATCATCATCATTATCATCATCGTACATCTCCTGGACCACTTATCCAGAGGCTCTTGTACTTCCAAGACTGCGCTCCTCTCAGTACCTGGGAGAGGATGTTCTCTTTTGTAACGAAAAATCCTTCCAAGAGACTGTACTTTGTTTCGTCAACGGAACTACGAATGTATTTCACGCGTAAGACCAATCATGCAGAATCATTACTCGCGGATAATGAGAATATGCTATGAGTTCATTTTAATCAATGAGTTTAATCGGAAGGAATCTACGGGTTGTACCAGAGAGCAGGGCGGGCCACTGGGTTGAAGGTTAGATGCCGGATTAACCTCTGGCAACACTGATGCGAGGAACAGGACCTGCCGTCTGGTTACATAAAGTAAAATACCCTCCACCATCACCTAGGTGGTAGATACCCACGAGTCTTCATCGAACATCTAGCCCGTAGTGGCTTACGCGGCCACTGCTCTGTCTTGGCTCGACCCGGACTGGGTGGCAGCCACGAATTCGATGGAAGAGGTTGGTTTCTAAGGAGTCGAGACGTGCCGACTGACGGTCTGCGTCAGACGGCCTTTGCTCTCGAAACTCCGGGAAAACCGAGTCCGGATGTCCAATTAAAACAGAGACTCACGGTGACTCGCTGGAAGGAGGCGTTCATACGATAGACCAAGGTGACCCCTACTGACTCGTGACGTAAATTTACTTCCTGAGCCATAATCCTCTAAGGATTAGTCCTCTGGTCTTGGCGCTACCTCGCTAACGCGGGAAATGGCAAATACACATATATATATATATATATATATATATATATATATATATATATATATATATATATATATATATATGTATATATATATATATATACATTCGCCATTTCCCACCATCTGTGTCTCCTGGAGCCACCCACCATCTGTGTCTACTGGATATATACACTATGTATCATCACTGCCCACCAACTGGCTTTCGCAACACCGCCTCTTATATATCCAACCGCCTGACTTATAAACGCATCATAACTTTAGTTTCAGCGGGCTCGTGTGGTGCTATATTTCCACACTCTCTACCACGTTCGCGGGAAAAGATGCGTCTCTACCAGGCTTGCGGTAAGACCTGCATATGCATGTACTGTAAGTGCAATATACCTGCATCCAACCACCTGTACAGCACGTTCACCTGATATGTTCCAAGTATTCATGGATTATGTTGACAAGAGAAGAATAAAGAAGGGGGGGACACAGGAGTACAGGAGGGGGAGACAGATGAGGAGCGAGAGCGGAGACATATGATGAAATTAGAAGAGGGAGTGAGGGGGGGAAGAGAAAGGATGAGGATTACGAGGTAGCGGAAGAAAAAGGAGAAACAAGACGCCTAGTTTTACAGTGAATTTTTGTCTGAAACTGAAGAGCGGTACTAGCCGACCCTAGCTTAGAGCGAACCATTTACCGTAGACTTACGAGACAGAGAACAATAGTCTCTTTCAATACTTTACAAAAAAAAAAAAAAAAGGAGGCAGGGAAACCATATCTTTAGCATTTACCATGTGTACGTCATGTAAATAATCCATTAAGATTTCCTCTTTCATCATCAAGTAAAATCTAGTTGCAATTCAGTTATTCTTGTCTTTTTTCTCAGTCTAATTACTTTATTGCTCGGCTTACGTGCTAAGGCGTAGGCAAAACGACGACAAAATCCAGTCATACAAATGCAGGAGGCGCGTTGCGAAGGTTTGCCGAGGGCGTCCCATGGTTTGGTTAGAGAAACACAAGACATGCAGCAGACTGGGTATGAATGGTCGTAAATAAAACCTCCAGCAGAAGGAGAACCATCTCTATGGTGGGATGTGGAGCTGCAGAGCGACCATCTCATCCTTCGCGGTACAAACGGCATGAAAGAAGCCGAAAACTTAGTTACATTCTTTTATAAAAACACTGAAAGTCTCATCACTTGACTTATACGTCGATACAAGCATACCAATACTTTCTTTCCATGCTGATTGTTTGTAGGGAATACGTGGGCATTTTTCTCTCTTCCCTATCCCCAGGGATAGTCAGTATATATATTCATATTTATCTATTTATTATACTTAGTCGCTGTCTACCGCGTTAGCGAGGTATCGCAAGGAAACAGACGAAAGAATGGCCCAACCCACCCACTTACACATGTATACGCGTAAGCGCCCATACCCGCACATATACATACCTATACATTTCAACATATACATAAATATATATATATATATATATATATATATATATATATATATATATATATATATATATATATATATATATTAGACTTTTAGTGTTTTTACCTGTCTCAATCTCATCTCGTGGGGGTGGAGGGGTAGCGTGGACTTTAACCTCACGTGGTTCCGATGGTGTAGCAAATATGCCGACTGAAAGACAAATGTATATACACCACGGGTTGGCTTCGAACCCTGGGTAGAGCGCCTGGCTGCCTTGGCAACGCTTAGGATAAAAGACACACACTAGACTTCTAGTGTTTTTACGTGCGCCCCAACCTCATCCCAAGATTAAAGTCCATACTACCCTCACCGAGATGAGGTTGGGATATACATATATGGTGTGAGGTGGTTTGATCGAGTAAGTAATGAAAGAGAGATGTGTGGAAATAAAAAGCAGTATGGTTGAGAAAGCAGAAGAGGGTGTGTTGTACTGGTCTGGACATATGGAGAGAATGAGTGAGGAAAGACTGAACAAAGAGGATACATATGTCATCGGTGGAGAGAACAAGAAGCGGGAGACCAAATTGGAAGTGAAAGGATCGAGTGAAAAAGATTTTGAGCTATCGGGGCCTGAACATACAGAGGGCTGAGAGGCGTGCAAGAAATAAGAGTGAATTGGAACGATGTGGTATACCGGGGTCGACGTGTTGTCAATGGACTGAACCAGGGCATGTGAAGCGCCTGGGGTAAACCATGGAAAGGTCTGTGGGGCCTGGATGTGGATAGAGAGCTGTGGTTTTCGGTGCTTTACACATGACAGCTAGAGACTGAGTGGGAACGAATGGGGACTTTTTGTCTGTATTCCTGGCACTACCTCGCTGAAGCAGGGGATAACGATGCTGTTTTTCCTGTGGGACGGGATGGCGACAGGAATGGATGAAGGCAAGCAAGTATGAATATGTCAATGTGTATGTATGTAATGTCCGTGTATGTGCGTGTATGTTGATATGTATATGTATGTATATGTGTCCATCTGGGCGTTTATGTACATATATGTGTATAAGAGTGGATGGGCCATTCTTCGTCTGTTCCCTGGCGGTATCTCGCTGACGCAGGAAACAGCGATTATGTATCATAATATATATATGAACGCTCGTTGTGTGATTTGGACAATCACATATGTTTACCAAATGGCGTCCTAGCTTCGTCTCTTCGATGTATATCAAATGACTTATATTTCTCTCTTGTGTCTCCCCTGATGATGTGATTTATACACGAAAGTGCACTTGGGAACTTATCGTGTTTCATTTTCCCCGTGGACCCATAGGAATATATATATATATATATATATATATATATATATATATATATATATATATATATATATATATATATATATATGAAATGGTTTGGGCACATGGAGAGAATGAGTGAGGAAAGATTGACCAAGAGGATATATGTGTCGGAGGTGGAGGGAACGAGGAGAAGAGGGAGACCAAATTGGAGGTGGAAAGATGGAGTGAAAAAGATTTTGTGTGATCGGGGCCTGAACATGCAGGAGGGTGAAAGGAGGGCAAGGAATAGAGTGAATTGGAGCGATGTGGTATACAGGGTTTGACGTGCTGTCAGTGGATTGAATCAAGGCATGTGAAGCGTCTGGGGTAAACCATGGAAAGCTGTGTAGGTATGTATATTTGCGTGTGTGGACGTGTGTATGTACATGTGTATGGGGGGGGGGGGCCATTTCTTTCGTCTGTTTCCTTGCGCTACCTCGCAAACGCGGGAGACAGCGACAAAGTATAAAAAAAAAAAAAAAAAAAATATATATATATATAGTGTTTCATATAACAGCATGGCTATGAATAGAAAAAAAAAAAAATAAAGCGAATTTACGTCTGGGTCAAGTAAGAACCCAGACAATTAAATGCTACTGGTGTTGACCACGAATGAGATAGTACACAGTAAACACGGGTCTACCAAAACAAAAAAAAAGGACTTCTTTCCTACTTCAGCCAACGATTTCACCTCCTCCAAATAAGACTCCAGGAGTTATCTCGGCCGCGCTAATAGCTCAGGTGTGGCTATCTATATGCAAAGCCTAGCCCAGGGCAGCCACACATGTGCTATCCATATAGGTCTGGCCAAAGCGGCCTCCTCCTCCTCCTCCTCCTCCACCCTCTCCCCACGGCCGGCCCTCCCCCGCCTACATTCACAGCGAAGGGTAAACACAGGAATAGCAAGTGGTATCTGGATGAACCCGTTCCAGGGTTTCCAGACGCCCGTGTAAGTGGTGTCTCGATGAACCAGTTCCGGGCTTTCCAGACGCCTGTCAGTGGTGTTTCTATGAAGCACTTCCAAGCTTTCCAGACACCAGTGTAGGTGGTGTCGGGGTGACCTTGTTCCAGGTATTCCCGACGTCTGAGTGGTGTCTGGATATATATGTTCCAGGCTTTCTATACAGTCTTGTAAAAGCTATCTCAATGAACCCGTTCCAGGCCTTCCAGACACCTGCGTACGTGGTGTATGATTATACCTGTTCTAAACTTTCCAGACGCCAGTGCAACTGGTGTCTGGATGAATCTATTCCAGGCTTTTCAGACGACTGTCATTTGGTCTCTGTATGAACCTGTTGCAAGCTTTCCAGACGCCGGTATACACCAATTCCAGGCTTCTCAGGAACTTGTCTAAGTGGTTCTTCGATGAACCTGTTCCAGGCTATCGAGACACGTGTATAAGTTAGCGATGGTTGAGGCGAGTGACATACACTGATGTTACTGGTTGTGGCCCCCAGTGACTCATGATGCTGGTGGTGGGTCCCAGTGACTCATGATGCTGGTGGTGGGTCCCAGTGACTGATGGTACTGGTGGTGGGTCCCAGTGACTCATGATGCTGGTGGTGGGTCCCAGTGATTGATGGTGCTGGTGGTGGGTCCCAGTGATTGATGATGCTGGTGGTGGGTCCCAGTGATTGATGATGCTGGTGGTGGGTCCCAGTGATTGATGATGCTGGTGGTGGGTCCCAGTGATTGATGATGCTGGTTGTGGCCCCCAGTGATTGATGATGCTGGTGGTGGGTCCCAGTGATTGATGATGCTGGTGGTGGGTCCCAGTGATTGATGGTGCTGGTGGTGGGTCCCAGTGATTGATGATGCTGGTGGTGGGTCCCAGTGATTGATGATGCTGGTGGTGGGTCCCAGTAACTGATGATGCTGGTGGTGGGGTCCCAGTGATTGATGATGCTGGTGGTGGGTCCCAGTGATTGATGATGCTGGTGGTGGGTCCCAGTAACTGATGATGCTGGTGGTGGGTCCCAGTAACTGATGATGCTGGTGGTGGGGTCCCAGTGATTGATGATGCTGGTGGTGGGTCCCAGTAACTGATGATGCTGGTGGTGGGTCCCAGTGATTGATGATGCTGGTTGTGGCCCCCAGTGATTGATGATGCTGGTGGTGGGTCCCAGTGATTGATGATGCTGGTGGTGGGTCCCAGTGATTGATGATGCTGGTTGTGGCCCCCAGTGATTGATGATGCTGGTGGTGGGTCCCAGTGATTGATGATGCTGGTGGTGGGTCCCAGTGATTGATGATGCTGGTTGTGGCCCCCAGTGATTGATGATGCTGGTGGTGGGTCCCAGTGATTGATGATGCTGGTGGTGGGTCCCAGTGATTGATGATGCTGGTTGTGGCCCCCAGTGATTGATGATGCTGGTTGTGGCCCCCAGTGATTGATGATGCTGGTGGTGGGTCCCAGTGATTGATGATGCTGGTTGTGGCCCCCAGTGATTGATGATGCTGGTTGTGGCCCCCAGTGATTGATGATGCTGGTGGTGGGTCCCAGTGATTGATGATGCTGGTGGTGGGTCCCAGTGATTGATGATGCTGGTTGTGGCCCCCAGTGATTGATGATGCTGGTTGTGGCCCCCAGTGATTGATGGTACTGGTGGTGGGTCCCAGTGATTGATGGTACTGGTGGTGGGTCCCAGTGATTGATGGTGCTGGTGGTGGGTCCCAGTGATTGATGATGCTGGTTGTGGCCCCCAGTGATTGATGATGCTGGTTGTGGCCCCCAGTGACTGATGGTACTGGTGGTGGGTCCCAGTGATTGATGATGCTGGTGGTGGGTCCCAGTGATTGATGATGCTGGTTGTGGCCCCCAGTGATTGATGATGCTGGTTGTGGCCCCCAGTGATTGATGATGCTGGTGGTGGGTCCCAGTGATTGATGGTACTGGTGGTGGGTCCCAGTGATTGATGGTGCTGGTGGTGGGTCCCAGTGATTGATGATGCTGGTGGTGGGTCCCAGTGATTGATGATGCTGGTGGTGGGTCCCAGTAACTGATGATGCTGGTGGTGGGGTCCCAGTGATTGATGATGCTGGTGGTGGGTCCCAGTGACTCATGATGCTGGTGGTGGGTCCCAGTGATTGATGGTGCTGGTGGTGGGTCACAATAACTGATGACGCTGGTGGTGGGTCCCAGTAATCAATGATGCTGGTGGTCGAGTCTCAGTGATTGATGATGCTGATGATGGGGGTGAGGGGGAGTGGGATGGAGGAAGGGAGAGGAGCTGATGGCGCGGGTAATCTCGTATGATTAATTTGGGAAGTCCCAGACATGCCCATTGTGACCTAAGGCTGAAATATAACGTAACGAGCGACTTCGTACCGCCTCGCAACGCTCAGACTGTTAGAAGAAAAAAATAATTAGGAAAACTAGAATCTAAAAACAAAAACATTCTCTAACAACTTGTTGCTCTGAGCTGGGCGTCGGGTCGTACACAGCTGCGCCTGCTGATGCTAAAATGACGCGGAGAAAAGAAATAGTCTCCAGGTTGCAAACCGGATTCGAGGCCGACATGGGGGGGTGCACAGGAGGGGGTTAGAGTCAGACGCCTACATGACGAACGTAGCTGAGAATAGAAACCTGTGCGGCAAGTGTAGTGGGAGGTGTGGCCGGGGCGGGTGTGGTGAGGTTCGTCCTGATGTAGACCACCAGTCTGGCCCAACAGGATGTGCCTAGTCCCCTCCCTTCTCTCTCCCTCCCTCATCAGATGCACCGCGCTCTTAGTGTGTGTGTGTGTGTGTGTGTGTGTGTGTGTGTGTGTGTGTGTGTGTGTGTGTGTGTGGATTAACAGGAAGATTACAGCTGTGGTATAGTTCCTGGGTGAGCTCCCTCACGGGGAAGGACGGGAAGGAGTTACGACAGAGGCAGGTGTTGTTGAGTTCCTCCCGCCAGTCAACGTCATCACACACCCTCTGCCATACCCGCCGCTCCTCACCACCACCACCACAGCCCACCCAGCTTACGCCCCTCCCTGCCCTCCACACACCCATCTTTCGCCCCTCCTTATCCCCCACACACGTCCGTGCCCTTCACACACTCGGTCCACGCCCCTCCTTGCCCTCCACACACCCCTCTTTAGCCTTCACACTCCCGGACTACACCCACTCCTACCCTCCACAACCGGTCCACACCCCTCCCTACCCTCCACACACAGCCTACAGCCCTCCCTGCCCTACACACAACAGGCGTACGCCTCTCTCGGCCTTCAGATACCCCTCCTAGCCCTCTACACATCCCTGCCTAACCTCCACACAACCAACCCATGTCCCTCCCTGTCCCTTAAAAACCCGTCCTACGCTCCTCCCTACCCTCCACACGCCCTTCTCCCTCTCCTCCCACATACCCAGCCTACACCCCTCCCTGCTCTTCCCTGGCCTCCACGCACCCTTTTCTGCTCTCCACACACCCTTCCCTCCCCTCCACACACAATACCCACGCCCCTTCCTGCCCCACCCACCTAGCCACACTTCTCCTCCCTCCCCCAAGTAAACACTCACCCCACGACCCCGGACGCCACTCAATCAGTAACCTTGACATTGAACCAGGCGGCCCCTCCGGTGTGCCAGCTTTCTCCCAGCAACGTCTCCAACCACCAGGATCCTGTTGTTGGTCGTCCGCCCAGAGTGCTCGCCTGGCCGGGGGTCTCTCGCGAGGATAGAACTATACTGTATACCTACCGATGAGATACAGGCTACGAGATCGTTGATCTCTAACGTAGGGGGTAATACGGAGGGAACAGTTGTCAAACAACACGCTACAGATGAATCCATTGTGTTCATCAATGTTGGTCTGTTTCTATACCGGAATTTTGCTGTGGTTCGTTTCTCTCTCATAGTTTTGTTGTGGTCTGTTTCTCTACCATAGTTTTGCTGTGGTCTGTCTATCGTAAATCTGCTGCGGTCTCCTCGTCTATCATACTCTGTTGCACGTCCGTCGTCAATACACGAGCTCCGCTATCATGCCATACTGACGAGAGAGAATATTTGGAAGGCTCAGGCTCATGATCGGCTCATGCTCATGATCGGCTCTTGTTCATGATCAGCTCTTGCTCATGATCGGCTCGTGCTCATGATCGGCTCTTGCTCATTATCGGCTCTTGCTCATGATCGGCTCTTGCTCATGATCGGCTCTTGCTCATGATCGGCTCTTGCTCATGATCGGCTCGTGCTCATGATCGGCTCTTGCTCATGATCGACTCTTGCTCATGATCGGCTCTTGCTTATGATCTGCTCTTGCTCATTATCGGCTCTTGCTCATGATCGGACAGAAGTGTTGTGTGTTGTGGCTAACAGTGTCGCAATGTTTCCATTTACTGAACAGGTTGTTACCAGACCCGCCTCCCCCCCCCCCCCCCCCACACACACACACACACACACACACCATCTCGTATATAAACTGCTGGGAAGTGCTCAGATACGAGATACCTGTTTGCGGATACGTGACACCGGTTGAGGCAAACGGTGATGGAGAACGCCAATAAATCTACACAGCTGAACACGACCACAAGACACGACCGAGGAGGAACCACTCTTACTGGCCGGCAGTAACGCATCAACAACGTAGACTGTTCTCTCAGGGAACCAAAATCCTTTCCTAGTGCTGTGGAAAATTGGTATAATCAACCAGTTTCCTAGTTCCTCAGTTATCATCCGCAAGAACACATGCCAATTATGGAGCGTGTGTGTGTGTGTGTGTGTGTGTGTGTGTGTGTGTGTGTGTGTGTGTGTGTGTGTGTGTGTGTGTGTGTGTGTGTGTGTGTGTGTTTGTGTGTGAAAGATAGGGGGAAAAAGTCATATCCAATCAATTTGCTGGTTTACCTGAGGGCGAAACTCGCAAATCAATCAATCTGCTATAGTTGTCTATACCCAGGGCTTTCGGTGGTTATGTGATAGATGGGAAACAACAGCGATATCGAATCAGGTTGTTATTCTTAAATCAATGATCTCGAGGAATAACGAACAATCCAAAAGGTGTGTGCAGGAAGGGAGGGACGGAGGGAGGGAGGGAGGGACGGAGGGAAGACTGGAACTAGCGGGACTGTGGCTGGCTGGCTGGGTGAGGGTGAGGGTGAGGGGTAAATGTGTCCGGCCAAGGAACACATCCCAGCACCAATGTATTATGACGAACGGTGTCGTCGCGTGGTGGGCTGGACGCCTGCAGCCAACTCTCACCTTGAGCTCTCCCGCCTGGGCTAACCGCATGCCTGCCCACCCACCGCCACACTTATCACCGCCTCCATCTCTCTCAAACACCGCCCCGCCGCAAGACAAGCCATGTGAAAGAAACATCATCAATGGGACGAAAGTTTCGAGACAAACAGGTTTACTGGACGGACTCTGCCGATCCAAAATCTGGTTGAATCAGTAACTTATCACATGTGGAGTTTAAACAATAAAAGGCCAATGCCATCACCACGATCCCCACAGCCTTGTCTAATCAAGCTTTCACAGTCAGTACAAATTCCTTAGGCAAAAGACTAGCACTGAGACCTCTTCTATCATCCATTGCTTCGTAAATCACCAGAGAGATACAAATCCTCTCTCGGCTCTCAACTTGAGTTGCCTTCACCAAAGCCTTCGACCTAGTCAGCCAATACTTCCTTGGTGTGCGCCGTCAGGATGTACGTTTCACAGAGGCCCTTCTTCACCTCTTCCCTTGTGACATCCCATAGGTACAAGAATGGAGCCCTTGTGCATCCTAATTCTTATCAATCATGGCCTGACGGATGCACGTACTCCAGTGAAGTATTGGGACGACTCTACTACTGGTGTCTGCGATGACAGCAGCTTCTCTGCCAACATCACCCTCAATGTTGTAAATTCTAAAACCAAACATATGAACCGTTTCATGTCCCGCCACTATACTAGGCAGGACATTGTTTTATCAACCGTCTGAGTTCGTTCGTCTCTGAAGAGATTCTTCACACTCACGCTGCAGGTAGCCAGCTCCTGTGAAGACGAACTGATCGGATCTGAGGCCGCACATACATGGAAATATTCTCATATCTATTAGCAAAAAAAAACAATCCTCTTTGTTGTACATTAACTCAGGAAACTAAGTACTATAATATATATATATATATATATATATATACATATATATATATATATATATATATATATATATATATATATATATATATATATATATATAGAGAGAGAGAGAGAGAGAGAGAGAGAGAGAGAGAGAGAGAGTTTAAACAAACACCAACAGCATACAAATTGACAATCATTATCATTACCATTTTCTTTCTTTTAGATTTAACTTGTAGCGGGACGTGAGAGAAGGTAAGTGCTTCTGGTCAGAGTTGTGTGATAGCTTGCCTTTCGTGTAGGCAATGGAGGATAAGTCATACTTGCCCTTTATCCTTCCACTACGAAAACCCGTCACAGAGCAGGACTATATTAATATAACTTGATAAAAGCTGAGACTCCAGGTACAGGTCATCCCGAGCTCTGTGAGGCCTCTGGGTGACTCGGTGATATAAAGATGGAACGTAAATGTAAGCAGTTTAAGTCAGTACATTAGGTTTGACTCACTACATCCAGCCATTTAAAATGCTAAAAGGAGATTATCATCTTGAAGTGAAGAGGCCGCTACGGGAGAGGCGCATTGTCCTGTCTCGAGCTGTGGTCTGAGCCAGGTCGTTTTTCTCTTACAAAAGATGTTTCATCACAATCGTCCCTCGTAACATTGTCCTTGGCCTCTAATAACTCTGCTGCTGTTACGGTTATGGCTGCTCACGTTACTGTTGTCTCATCATATTGTTAAGGATCACCTTTATATATTGGCATAAACACACACATACACACACACACACACACACACACACACACACACACACACACACACACGAGTATATATATATATATATATATATATATATATATATATATATATATATATATATATATATATATATATATATATATTTATATATATATTCGCTATTTCTCGCGTTAGCGAGGAAGCGCTCCAGAACAGGTGACTGAGCCTTAGCGGGAAAACTCCTCATTTGGCCCCCTTCTCTGTTCCTTCTTTTGGAAAAGTAAAACGGGAGGGGAGGATTTCCAGCCACCCGTTCCCTCCCCTTTTAGTCGCCCTCTACGACACGCAGGGAATACTTGGGGAGTTTTCTTTCTCCCCAATTCCCAGGTAAACTTTTCGTGTTTCATTTTCCTCGTGGACTCATAGGAATATATATATATATATATATATATATATATATATATATATATATATATATATATATATATATATATATATATATATATATATATATATATATATTTATATATATATATTTATATATATATATATATATATATATATATATATATATATATATATATATATATATATATATATATATATATATATATATATGAAGAACTAACCAGCAACAGGCCTTTACCATATGAAACGCACACACAAAGCACATTGGTCCAGTTACAATTCAAGTCCTTACCGAGTTCTTCAGCTACTGCTGCCTGCACGATCAAAATCCCAAACGGCTGGAAACTTGCCAACATAGTACCCATACTGAAACCCTTCAAGCCAAGCAATCGACTACCCTTCCTTCCTCTTATTGCCCTAAAGTATTACTGATATCAATGTCCAAATCCTTTCATGAAAAGTGATGCCAGAGTCATGGGAAATATCCTCGTTTCATCCGTAGAGCTTTCCTTTAAATCCAATCGTTCCAATTCACACAACACATCCTGGATGACCTCAAACCACCCCCATCTCCCATCCCTCCATCCAGTGTACACTGACGTATCCTTACAAAAAAGATATGCGAGACCACATCCACAAAAAAATGACAAAAACATGGTTAGCCAACTTCACGGTTGGCCACCTCGCCAGGGTCCTCTACAAGGGCCTCACCTCAAAAATTCTCAAGCTCCGAAATGGGGCCCCTAAAGAGCAGCTCTCTCTTTCCAGCCCCCTTCAGTCTCTTCAACTCTTGGTGACCAAATCTAAAGCCCCTTTTATATGCAGGTACCCTTATACAGTCATACCATGGCACCATGGCATTCTAGGCCGAACAACAACAAATATGCAACACTACATCGTGCAATTAGAAGTTTGGTCCACTCAGAAGAGAATGTCTGTATCCCCACAGCAATCCACCGTCACACCCTTAACCCCTGACAGATATGATGGCACACTGCATCCTCCCATAACTCCATATGGTCAACCACTCTCCCTCAACAGGACTCCAACCATACTGGGTGCTATATACGAGACACATATGACATTCACTCCTCCCAGCACAAACATTAGCAGAACTAGTTTTAGATGGGAATAAAAAAGAATTTCATAGTATCCTCCGCAAATAATACAGCTGCTCCACTCTAAAGTACGCTTCACCTGACTGGCCAACACTGCCGCAAACCACACAAAATGGGGCACTCAGAATAACCACCGGCTGCCCGGAAACCACAATCACTGCCTTCTCACTATAATAAAAATACTTCCAATACAATCACTTCATCATGCTCAGCACCTAATTCTTTGCAACGGCGCTGGACACTTCCTCCCAAATTACTCCATAACCACCCAACGACTCCCACGAAGAAGAAACCAAATGTTTACTCCAGCCTCATACTTCATCAACGTACAGTATACTTAAAGATTCCACTTCTCATGACAAACAAAACAGTGGTAACATATACATACCGCAATAACTCAACAAGCACTAAACAACTGACCCTACAACCCAGTCTTAAATTCCATCCCACAAGACATTAAATCCACGTACATATAGGAAGTGAAGAGTGATAAGAATTGCATCAATTCACAGAGGGATCGAGGCCAACTGCAAAGTAGGTCTGCAATGTAGGTCTGATGCATTGATGATGAAATTCAACTCCGAGTATATGTAAAATGATGAGGACGTAACTCTGTGAGAGAAAACCTGGATAAGAATAACATCTAGCAGAGAACGTGTAAGGGGAACCTGGGAGTCGACACGACACCTAACATGTCGTCTAAGGCCCATTTCAAGGGAACTGCAAATGAGACAATCTGTCTCCTGTCAAGTATTAGAATCGCACTTAGGTAGTACATGGGTAAGGGGCAATGTTCAGCCAACTGTTCACATCCTATATTAGGAGAAAACAGATTTCGTCACAGCCATCACAGAATCGCAAACAACTGGCAAAGAAGGTCCAGAGGAGGGCAGAAAGGATGATACCAGAATCATAAAAGCAGTGATACAGTTTAGAGGTTAGAGGCCGTAAATTTGTACACTATGAAAAACAGAAGAGTAAGGGGTGATTTGCTCACATACGTTAAAATATCACACCAGTTTTATAAAGCAAGGCAGTGAACAGTTCTGTGAAAGATTCACGGACAAAACAAAAAGAGGCCATAACACATAATTAAGCAATAGACTTTTCAGAGAAGGTTTAATAAAGTATTATCTTTAAAGTATAAGAGCAGTAGTGTAGGGAAGTACTTCTGTGGTACAAGTGTGGTGGATGCATGGAAAAACTGAATATAAAACTATGAATGCTGACAACATGTGTAAGTTTAATAAGTTGTTTAATAGCAGAGAAAGTCTGAGAGACAGAGGTTTACGAGTGTAGAACTCCCTCCATGTACACCACAAAGTTTAAGAGATGAGACCCTACGGGTATAGAACTCCCTTCAGTACTACATGAATACGTAATAACAATGAAAAAAATACACATGCTTATCTGAATCATAAATAAACATCTACATATCTGTTACATCTTTTCGCATCCCGTTTTCCTCCATTTTATCTTTACCTCCTTGACTGGCCATAAAAGAGGCGGCTCGGCTGTCTTTATCTTGGTGAATCTTTAGCTCGTCACTTGGTCAAGGTCATGCTAACCACACCCACAGCGGTCACCGCCGGAATGCCAAGGTCTAAGAGGTGAGACGTGAATGGAATCGGACGAGAGGATTGTCTCAACATGAAATGCAATGATCTCTACCGCACCAACGATGGGTCGTGGAGGATCTGGAACAGGAAATCTGTAGGTGTGTGTAGCGAAGGCAGCGGGAACCTCCTGCGCGTCATGAAATGAGTGGAGGTAAAGACTACGACCTCTATATAGATAGAACAATACTCGCCATACAGGTGTAGTACACTCACACACACCCTCATTTACTGAGGAAAGGTACAACCACAGATAGGGTTCCCGGTTTCACCACCATAGGACGGCCAAAGACTCTCTCTCCCCACTGTTGCCAAGACGTCGCTGCCCGCGTCACACTGGTGGCCCAGCACGTCTACCATTAGCACGAAATTTATATGTAATCAAGTGAAGCAGTTACGACATAAGACAGGGGGGAAAAAATGTTGGTTCAAGATGCTGACATTTCCTGGTAGAAATCCGGCATTGTTTTCCGCCTTTGCTAATTAGGAGACTTGTTAGTCCGAAAGTTTCATTAGTCCGATGGTTTGCAAATTAAAGGGTTTATCATTTCGTGGTTTCACATTTACAACAAAACTAAAGACATGAAATTATAACGATAAACCGTCATGTAAAAGCCATTTTCAGAATTCCTGTCTGTAGTACCAAACCAAAGCTAACCCAACCTAACCAAACCTTATCATAGAATTATGTTAAAACTCCACACTCCCACCACCCAATCTTCGAAACAGCGAAACTTCGGACAATATTTCAGTAATATGACTCACTTTAGCAAGGACACTGCACAGAACTGACGGAGTCGGTATATAGACTAGTTATAGACCCACAGAGTGAACTGGCCTGGTTGTTAACGTGCCACACGACGCATCACAAAGGAGGTCGAGTTTCGGGTTGCGGTTGCTGCAGAGTGGATTTGCACACAGCTTGGTACAGACACCTGCATCGTGTGTGTGTGTGTGTGTGTGTGTGTGTGTGTGTGTGTGTGTGTGTAGGGAGGGGAACACTTCCATCCCCCTGGATCCCCAGATCAAGGCACTATACAACCCCGCTACACTGTGCGACACCATGTTGCGGCAAGGGACACTTCCGTCCATCGGGTCCTCCTGACCACGGCACTAAACACGGTGCCGTGGGAACAGGTATCATACAAACCCTTCTGACAGGCGTCTCTCCTCGTGGATGAGTAGGTTTCCCTCCGCCTGTAAGCCTTTGGCTTTAGGTCCGACCGCATTAACCATAAAAGCTGCGGCTTCGCCCGCCAGAGGGCAAGAAGCGTAGTTTGTGCCCCACACCTAGCAACTCTCTTGGTAACATCCAAGTATTCTAACGTATCTTGCATATCGCTGCTAAAAAAAAAATAAAGATACCTTACTTAGTGAAACATTTCCAACTTGGATCTGTCGTGTGGAAGGGAATGGGCTATCGGGTAACAAAGGTCTGTGCCAGCGATTCTGAACAAGAGGGAGGGAACGGCATCGAAACATTACGCCCCAGTGACGGTACACGAACACCCAACGCAACTCAAGATCCCCAGACGCTTTTGTATGCCCGTGTCACCCAGTGAAGCAGTCATCTGATGGAGACGGCGAAACTAGTGACCGCACACATGTTCCCAGTATTATCCATTCCTCAAACTGCAGCAGGTGGCATTGCCACTATATTGTCCCATACCCGGGGACATACTGATCATCAACCCGTGTCCTGCTCTTTGTCCTCTTGAGCACGAGACGGTAGGACCCTAGAGCGCAATGGTAAGACCTTAAGAGATTTCCTGGACTTGGCCCAACAAGGCCAGGTCAAAGGCCAGTCCATCATACCCAAAGGTTGTAATGCCTTCCTACTCGAGGTGGTAAAATTTGCATACTTTTCTGATCAACAGATCGACAACACTAATGAACATCTCCCGAACTAGTAGTGTGTGTGTGTGTGTGTGTGTGTGTGTGTGCGTTATATTTCTGCCCTTCCATCTTTCAGCAGTAGTAAGTTATAACACCCTGAAAAAATACTTTCCCAATTAGTATGCAAATTCATACAAGTACGTACTCCCGAAAAACCTAATAATTTTCATACTTCTACCTGGGGTGCCAATGGTGTAAGTATGATATGTCCAGAGACACAGACACAGACAGACTCAGGGATGGCGACATAATCGTCCCTAATACACTATGTGTAGTAGCGGGAAAATAAAAGGTCACAAAAGGCCTCCATCCATGTGAATCTCACTTGAGATCTTATGCATACGACCGTATACGACCATGTCACTTAGACGCTTGGAGAAAATGACCGACAATTCATTCTCAAGGTGTGCCCAAGTTGGTCACTTTAGCGTGTAATTAGGATGACGCGAGATTAACATTTGTGAAGGTTCCACGAGCGGTAGACATTCACAACGGAAAAGTACGAGATATATGACAGATAAAGGAATCCAACCCCTGCCTTGAACACATTAATAAATCAGCTTCCAACGAAACATGGAAGATGTGTGTTTCTACACCAAAGAAAAAGGGAAGCTGTATGTCTCCACACCTGGAAAATAGAAGCTGCATGTCCCCACACCAAAGAAACAAGGAAGCTGTATATGTCTACGCCATAGAAACAGGGAAGCTGTATGTCCCTATAGCAAAGAAACAGGGAAGCTGTATGCGTCTATGTCAAAGAAAAAGGGAAGCTGTATGTCCCTATACCAAAGAAACAGGGAAGCCGTATGCGTCTATGCCAAAGAAAAAGGGAAGCTGTATGTCCTTACGGCAAAGAAACAGGGAAGCTGTACGTCTCTACACCATAGCAGCAGGAAAGCTATATGTCTCTACTACACCTTAAAGTCAACATACAACAAGAACCACATTTACACATCGACATTACACTTACACACAACACAATCAGCAAGACGACCATAATCTCTGTATTCAGCGCTCTAGTTCATACGGCGAACACGACTCTGACCATCCTGACGACATGAATGTGACACTTCACAGAGCTGCAGGAATCCTGCAGGTTGGCCAGCTCACCAGCCTGGGTCGCCCGCCCAGGCAACAGCAGTGACCCTCCTGCGTCTTTGTGTCGCAACGATGACATGTGAAGGAGCGAGGGAAGAATGTCACCTGCATCAGACGACAGACCCAGCCATGTTACGTCCTCGAGGATCGTCCCCGTTGCGCTGATGGATCGCGCTGAATAGCCGTGCCGACGACGCGTTCAAGGATAGATAACAAACGACCTGATGGTCTCTAATGACGAGGCTATGATCCGCTGCAGAAGAGTAATATCCTACAGTCTTAATCTGCATAACAGGATGGTAAAGCAGAGGTTACCTCCATACACATCATTCCCTCAGGCCTATCAGCAAGTAACAGGAGAGGAGGAACAGAAACCACATTCTGATTTAGCTTCAGCTACTCAATGCTCTGAGGGGGAAGTACCACCTTAGCATTTAAACAGTCAAATGAAAGTTGAAATACCTGCATAACGTTATTCACGAGATGGTTAATATGTCACATCATTAAAGTTGTCTATTTAGCTGTGATCTAGTGGTATTCACCACTAGTCCCTTGACATCTGCTGATAGTTTCATTATAGTGATCTAAAATTCTTCTGCTGAAGATAACTTTAGCCAACGTTTGTATTACATCTTCGGTTTTAACTTCAAGACGTTATCTCTCTCTGTTGCAACTCTGACGTGAAGAAAGTGGCTCGAGTTATACTTGTCGATATCATTAAGTGTTTAGAGAATTCTGTTCTATTTCCCATGTGCGTGCCTGAAATTTCCCATTGGAGAAACAACAGATCTGTGAGTTCCTCTTCACAAGGTATACATCTGAGCGGAGGAATTCATTTTCTTGCTCATCTTTTTACTCTTTATGTCTCTCATGTTTGGTAAAGTCTGGTGACCAGAAATGAAAAGCGTATTCTAAACGTTGCCTGACTAGGGCTTCTTAGAGTGATATATCAAGCATCGAGCCGTCATACTCAAGGATAGAGCCATCATACTCAGGAATTGTACTATCACACTCCAGGATCGTACCATCATACTCCGTGATCTCACAGTAGCGTTCAAGGAACGTACCGTCATACTCAAGGGGGGTCAGAGTATGGGGTACTGACTTGCTGCTGGTGGGGTCACACGCCTGGCTATTGTCTGTCACCATCGACCCCAGTGTAAAGCGTCTCAGCGGTGGTGGTGTGGTAATATTGGACGGCTGTTGACGTTGTAACATATGTTATGTCTCCAGACACGGTGTTCAAACCCCCCGTCAGTTACATAGTGTACTCGCGACAGATGTTTTACATACCACTTCCCGACAAAAAGGATCATCTTATAAGAAATTAATGTGAATAATTTTCAAGTGCACATTAAGGAAAATCATTTATATTTCTCAATTTCGTTATCATCACCATACAAAAATATCTTTAACCTATCAGGAACCATAACAGAAAACCAATGTACATCAATTTCTTCAACAGAAAGTACGATATGCGCTTTTCATAAAAGTAAATAACATCATCTGCTTTATCGAAACGAATGTTTCTAGAATATACCTAATTCGTGCATTTTTATTTCGTTCGTATGTATGAATTATTTGAATTATGCTGTATACATTCCATACGGGACGTTTGAGTGGAATAATATGTATACTGTCGACAAATGTTGTACAACCTCGATGTCAGGTTCCTGTGTGGCACAAGCCCTTCGTCCTATGACGGCCTATTCTCTGATCGTAATTCGATGCTGCCGACGGAGGGCGACATAGAAGAATCTGTAAACTACCTACCACAGCAGACCTTACTGGGACATGTGAAGACACACACACACACACACACACACACACACACACACACACACACACACACACGACGCCACGACAGGGGGGGGGTGAGACAAGTATTTCCTGTTGGTATAAAATGTGTATTCTGGTGATCCCACTTGTTGCTACGTAGCACATTGACCTGAGTATGTTGTCTGGTGACACGGTGCCGGGGTGAGGCGGGAACCTGCCGCATGACCATCTACGTACCTCAGGTGATGATAAACCTCTTGAGTAGGTCGGTATTGACCGTCGGGTTTGATGGGTTGACCGCGCCATCATACCCGAGGATCGTGCCCCCGTGCTCAAGGACAGTATGTTGACGTCATTTTCAGTGACAGGACCGTCGCACTCAAGGATCGTACCGTAGTGCTCAAAGACGGGAACCTTCAAGCTTAAGGATCATACAGTCGCGCACTCCGTGATCTCACAGTAGTGTTCAAGAAACGTACCATCATACTCCGTGATCTCACAGTAGCTTTCAAGGAACGTACCGTCGTACTCAAAGGGTCAGAGTATGGGGTGCTGACTTGCTGCTGGTGGGGTCACACGCCTGGCTATTGTCTGTCACCATCGACCCCAGTGTAAAGCGTCTCAGCGGTGGTGGTGTGGTAATATTGGACGGCTGCTGACGTTGTAACATATGTTATGTCTCCAGACACGGTGTTCAAACCCCCCGTCAGTTATATAGTGTGTTTGCGGTGAGAATTTTCCTTTCATTTCTTCAACTTGAAAGTAAAAATGATATCAAAATACGAAAGCACATTAGAATATGTAACTCTTTTTATCAGTAAATTTTTTTTTTTTTTACATTTTTCATCGAACACCGAAATATATCATTAGACGAAAATAACTGGAAATCTAACGGAAAAAAAAGATAACCTAAGTTTATTTCCTCAATAAAGGATATAGTTTTGAGCCTTATATAAAAAAAATTAATAATACAACATGAGCTTTATAGTCACAGAACTTCAAGGATAAGAGTACCCTCTGATACTGAAGCGTTCACACTGGCTAGCGATACGTTAGCAGACCATTTTGCGTACAGGCAACACCTGATGTTGCTGCTTGACATGGGCCCTTGTTGTACGACGGCCCTTTCTCTGATCTTACTTCGATAGCGCCGACGGAGGCGAGACAGAACAAGCTGGGAACCACCTGCCATCACTGAAGACGGACACCACGCCAGACCAGAGGCGGTGAGGCCAACTGTACCTGATGGTGTAAGTGTTACATTCTGGTGATCTGACTTATTTGAAGTATAGCCAGATGCGGCGTGAACTGTGTATATTTCATGGTGACACAATGCCGGGTTGACGTGAGAATCTAACTTGAAAATCACCCTTCAGTGATGGTTAACTTCCTCAGCAATAAGGCGGGACCTTTAGGAGCGACGATGAAACACTTGGGTAAGATGGTTTGGTGTTTCTGATCCCTTAAGCTCGCGGTCAATGACCAGGTCAACATTCCCAAGGGCGTTAAAGTCACACTCAAGGAAGTAGACTCAGAATGTGTCAGGAACTTACTCAAAGAACGAACTGTTTACGCCAACCTTACTCACCGAGCCAACTTTTTACCCTAACCTTACTCACAGAGCCAACTGCTTACCCTAACCTTACTCACAGAGCCAACTGTTTACGCCAAACTTACTCACCAAGCCAACTGTTTACCCTAACCTTACTCACAGAGCCAACTGTTTACGCCAAACTTACTCACAGAGCCAACTGCTTACCCCAGATGATAAAGATTAGGGTTCAGGAAGCTCTCGGCATAGTTACTATGTTCCAGGTTAGAGGCTCTGCACCATTATGACAAGCAGTCGCTTGAATATCTAAATCCTTGTAGCAGTTATCAGATAAGAGTCACATAGGAGCATGTATGCGTGCATATCATATATAAATAAACGCGTGCGCATGTTAGTTGTACGTAAATTTGTATGTATGCGCTGTGTGTGTGTGTGTGTGTGTGTGTGTGTGTGTGTGTGTGTGTGTGTGTGTGTGTGTGTGTGAGTGAGCGCGATTCAACACTGATAAAGTTTCTGAAGCGATACTTCACCGTGGCAGATTCAAGCATCACCTCAGAGGAAGACTTGAAGGCCCACGACCCGCCCTTGACCGTGTACTGCCCAGGGACCTCCCGTCCTCCGCACCACATGCACACAGTTCTCCAAACCGTCATGAGTGCAAAGAACCCTCAGAGGCGTCGCCCTGTGCTCGAGACAACGGCATCGAACAGGACAACGACACTGGTTTTTTTTTTTTCCTTCTTTTTCTTCTCTTTACAGACAGAGGACGCAACCATAAAAAAGAAGAGTCAACAGACAGTCTCAGGGACTATAATAAGGCTGTATGTATATTTCTATGGCGCGGGGAGGTCGACCATGGTTGACAAAAACGTAAGAATCCCACAGCGGACTTTGAACCTGCGAGCTCCTGTCCTCGTCCCCGTGAGACCGGTGCTCTTGTGACCAACACGGTACAGCAAATGACAAAGTCTTACACACAAGCATTCTCTACCTGCGTGGCCATCTAAGACGACTCATTCTCTACCCGCGTGGCTATCTAAGACGACTGAGTCCTTTCAGAAATAGATAGACATACTATCTACGATGCGTAGCATTGAATCACACAAATCAATCCTGTTGATCATATATGGACACTAAGATCTAGATATAGATTCACAAATGGGATTCCCAACACTTAACTCGACAAGTCTTGCTGTAACATGCAAGTGTGATGAGGTCTGACCATCATGAGGCTGCTTGGTTAAACCCCACTGTAATCTGCTCTCTCTCTCTCTCTCTCTCTCTCTCTCTCTCTCTCTCTCTCTCTCTCTCTCTCTCCCTTTACATACCCCCCCCAAGTGGCTGACACATAACAATGGGCTCAGAGCGCCTCCTTGCAGCACACCCACTCTCCTGGACCTTCTTGTGAGTCATCATCATCTTTAGGCGAAGGCAGAACGATCCTTTTTCCTGCCTCTATTTATGATTATCCTAGGACCAATTTCTAAAGGATCCTATAGATCAAGGCAGCGCCACTTCCAGCAGCAGGGAAATGTAGACTCCTGTGAAGCGCGAAGTTCTTTGACAAGACTGTACACACAAGGATACAGCCTCGCCGAAGGTAATTTTTCAAACGCGTACAACCTTGAGCAGGCGGGGCATGGTAACACCTACTACGAATCTTAGAAATCAGATTTACCCAACATCAAACTGCAGTAAGTGAAAAGCTTTTATCATATTCTAATATGTGTAAACTTGAAAGGGATTCGCGACATTTTATTAAATGCTGTGCAAACTATCTGTGTGCAACATAGCACCTGCAAAATAATTGTAAAAAAAAAAAAAAAATCAAGAGATTTCGCTGAAGCCAGAACCTAAATTTTCATTTGTGCAAACAAAAAATAAAGACCATGTGGTAGACACCAGTGGATTCATGACACGATAAGAGACGGACTGAACACTATAAAGGAAATGTCAGAAACTCTTAAGTATTTGATCATAGAGGATTGATGATGTTTTCCTGGCCACAGCTTCGACAAACACGTTTCCTGCCTTTATATGAACACATATACAATGGGTGTGACACACTCACAATCATAATAAGGTTGGACTCTAAAAAAATCGAAGTCTTTTGGTTCTTTTCAAAAGCGTGATATTGTATATTCTTACTTGACGTAAATGTATTATACCTATCAGAAAATATTCTCCCCATTCTTTACAAATTCTACTGACTTATACGTCTAATGTTCGTGAGATCTTACCAATCTTATAGCCCTGGCCTCAGCTCTGGCAGTGCTGGAACACCTATCAATCTTCATCATTAACTGCAACCATATGAAACATCCCCGTGAAAATAAACGTGAAAAATAAATTCTCTCTCAGACCATGACGTTTCATGACCTGAAACACTGTCTCTACTTTTACCTGCAAATCCACGCGTGACTGAGACAATATAACAAAAACAGACCCTGGTACCAATGACCGTAATTTATCTTTTTCCCATACGTTGAGTGGCGGTGACCACAGAAAGCAGAGACATTTCGTCACTCTAGGGTCAATCATATCTGGGCTTACTTTTGATCAAGTACTTCGAACAATGACTACTTTCAACTTTACTGAAGTAATCTTTTAGGGAAAAAATATGAGTTTGTTGAGTTACTTTTTTTTCCCCCTACGTCTCGTTACTTAATGGTTAAACTGTATAGATGATTAACGTGTTGGTACAGTCCAGCCCCGAGAAAGGCCTGGATGTACGGGCATGTTTAACAACTTCTATCCTCCTCCTCCTCCCCCTCTCTACCAAAATAACAAGAAGTTGGCGAGATATATATCAATAAGTTAATGAGTATAATCTCCTAAAAAGCTACTTGAGTAAAAGTAATCATCATGCAATGTGCTGACGCAAGAGCACACCCTGGAATAATGTGCTTTAACTAGAGGAACACAAAGTCCTTCTGGTTCGTTACGTACCACCACAAATCATGCGCCAGTACCTGTACCCAACCTCGTCTTACTGTGATGCCGTTCCAAAAGGAGTCATCCAGCACTTCACAGCTACAGTCAACCTGTTTCTGCGGCAAATGTAAAAATAGCCGTGTAAGAAAATGCACAATGCTATCATTTACATATTGTGGATTCTGTGCAAGTCTCCGTCGTCCACCTCTGGCACACACACACACACACACACACACACACACACACACACACACACACACACACATGCCGCTGCTGACCTCATGTAGAGCTACCTACCACTGGGTGTGTGTGTGTGTGTGTGTGTGTGTGTGTGTGTGTGTGTGTGTGTGTGTGTGCCGCAGAATACCAAATGAAATGGCATCCAACCCACGCATACACAACTACAGCTCTAAAGCAATAGTAAACAGCGGGAGGAGGAAGGGTTTGGGGACCGAGGTGTCTTCCATTGAGTTGACCAACGAACAACAGACTGATTTCTAAGAACCACAGACTACCTGGAAACTGTTCAGTCTCGTATGAAATAGGACGTCCTCTGCGTTTACCTCATACCGTATTGGATGGCACATGCCGTGATGTCATATTCCCAGCAATGGGTGCGATGGGAAATGGTCCCACGGTGAGATCACAGCACTGCATTCTTCAACACCTGATGAATTATGCCGAGGAGGGAAGAACAGGTTATCATGGGAATGAATAATACGAGTCTACAAAACCATTCTGACGTCACTTGAATGACACACTAAAGTTACGACGGTAGGACCCTGAGGGATCGACCGTAAGGCCCTGAAGGCACGACGGTAGGACCCTGAGGGATCGACCGTAAAACCCTGAAGGCACGACGGTAGGACCCTGAGGGATCGACCGTAAGGCCCTGAAGGCACGACGGTAGGACCCTGAGGGATCGACCGTAAAACCCTGAAGGCACGACGGTAGGACCCTGAGGGATCGACCGTAAGGCCCTGAAGGCACGACGGTTAAGCCCCTGAGGGATCGACCGTAAAACCCTGAAGGCAAAGCAGTCAAGAAATAGTTATGATTGTGTGACCTTTCACCTGACCACATTAAGGGCCGGGTCAAAAGTTATCTCCAATAGCCTTACCTCCATACTCGAGGGGTTAACGTGCCTCTGACGTCTGACGATGAAAACGTAGATACACGTGGTGACGGACCTGACCGCCCTCCGTCCCTACTAACGTCAGTCAGGTCCTTAGACTACAGCAGCGGCTGGTAGACGGCTCGTGTGGCAATCAGTGAACAGTTATTCTAAAAATGGCATTTCTTCGTGAGGAGGAAAGAGCGGCAGGTATGGCCAAGGGACGGCCAAGTGTGCGCGCGGGCGGGAGAGGTGAGTGCAGGTGGCGGCCAGAGGCACGGACATGTACCAAGAACAATGAACACAACTTCTTTGGTAACTTACCCAGGCCTGGGGAGGGAGGAGGAGGAGTAGGAGGAGAAGACATAAGACACCGTGTTTCACAAGGGCCGTGACATACATGCTGAGGCCACACTGTTAAGATTAGCATATAAGGAGGACGTAAGGCTCCTTCTACAATGGAAACGCTGAGTGAAGAGCACATCACAGGATACACCACAGGGACATCTGTGACCCCCCCATCCTCCTCCTTGCTCTAACTTTTTTGCCTCCTCCCTCCCTAACGTTCTGCCTAAGATGGCTTATCCTTAAATTCATGAACATTACCGAGCCACTAACATTGTCCTGAAACCCCATACAACGCGTGTGATGGCCATAAAGATTACACGCACAAAAAAAAATTTTGCTTTCTCTCGCAGTCTGTGACACCAAATTCTACATCTTTAACTATTCTGAACCCATAACTTATGTCTCAATACTAATCGTCTCCAAACACCTTAACGTACTTTTAACGCCTAAATTGAAGATGCTAATGAGCTGGCGGGATGTGATACTTGTTTGCTAGAAGAGGTGACGCCATTACATCGTTCGGGGAGAGTTCGCACAAGCGTTAAAGTATAACAGCAACACCTCCACCACAGGGATAGCGCCAACCACCCCAGGAGACACATACTGTGCTGTCGGTATATTTGCAAGGCAACTACAGAAAACAAGAGGAGGGGCACGAAGATGATATATGTTGGTAGTTTTCTTCTTTTTGATACCATCTCGCCTTTTCCCTCCTTTGCAAGGTAGCGCCAGAAACAGACGAATGAGACTAGAATAAAAATCATCACATGGTTCCTTCTACTGTTCAAATTTTTCAGAAAGAATGAAAGGAGTCAAGTTCCCTCACTCCAGAACCTCTTAGTCGCCTCCTACACTATCCCCAGGGCTCAAGATAGTTTTTTCATTTCCTCCAAAATTGGTCAATACTTTCCCTGTCTCTTCTTCCCTTTCTTTAGCCTCTTTATACTTCAACTGAGTCCCGGCTTCGATATGGACTTATATCCGGGACTGGAGCCCCTAATTTTTTTCCATACATATTCGCCATTTCCCGCGTTAGAGAGGTAGCGTCAAAAACAGCGGACTGAGCCTTAGAAGGCAAATCCTCACTTGGCCCTTTCTCTATTCCTTCTTTTGGAAAAGTGAAAACTGGAGGTGAGGCTTTCCAGCCCTCGACTCCCAACCCTTTAAGACGCCTTCTACGATACGCAGGGAATACGTGGGAAGTACTGTTTCTACCCTATCCCCAGGGGCATATATATATATATATATATATATATATATATATATATATATATATATATATATATATATATATATATATATATATATATATATTTTCTTTTTTGATTAGTCGCTGTCTCCCGCGTTTGCGAGGTAGCGCAAGGAAACAGACGAAAGAAATGGCCCAACCCACCCCCATACACATGTATATACATACGTCCACACACTCAAATATACATACTTTCCATGGTCCATACAGCTTTCCATGGTTTACCCCAGACGCTTCACATGCCCTGATTCAATCCACTGACACCACGTCAACCCCGGTATACCACATCGATCCAATTCACTCTATTCCTTGCCCTCCTTTCACCCTCCTGCATGTTCAGGCCCCGATCACACAAAATCTTTTTCACTCCATCTTTCCACCTCCAATTTGGTCTCCCACTTCTCCTCGTTCCCTCCACCTCCGACACATATATCCTCTTGGTCAATCTTTCATCACTCATTCTCTCCATGTGCCCAAACCATTTCAAAACACCCTCTTCTGCTCTCTCAACCACGCTCTTTTTATTTCCACACATCTCTCTTACCCTTACGTTACTTACTCGATCAAACCACCTCACACCACACATTGTCCTCAAACATCTCATTTCCAGCATATCCATCCTCCTGCGCACAACTCTATCCATAGCCCACGCCTCGCAACCATACAACATTGTTGGAACCACTATTACTTCAAACATACCCATTTTTGCTTTCCGAGATAATGTTCTCGACTTCCACACATTCTTCAAGGCTCCCCGAATTTTCGCCCCCTCCCCCACACTATGATCCACTTCCGCTTCCATGGTTCCATCCGCTGCCAGATCCACTCCCAGATATCTAAAACACTTTACTTCCTCCAGTTTTTCTCCATTCAAACTTACCTCCCAATTGACTTGACCCTCAACCCTACTGTACCTAATAACCATGCTCTTATTCACATTTACTCTTAACTTTCTTCTTTCACACACTGTACCAAACTCAGTCACCAGCTTCTGCGGTTTCTCACATGAATCAGCCACCAGCGCTGTATCATCAGCGAACAACAACTGATTCACTTCCTAAGCTCTCTCATCCCCAACAGACTTCATACTTGCCCCTCTTTCCAAAACTCTTGCATTTACCTCCCTAACAACCCCATCCATAAACAAATTAAACAACCATGGAAACATCACACACCCCTGCCGCAAACCTACATTCACTGAGAACCAATCACTTTCCTCTCTTCCTACACGTACACACACACACACACACACACATATATATATATATATATATATATATATATATATATATATATATATATATATATATATATATATATATATATATATATATATTGGAGTGTTGAGTGAACACACAGGAGAGCTACAAAGCCGAAACGTTAGAATAATATAAATCAGATGCTCTCCTGTGTCTACTCACCGCCACAATTAACACATTTGTCGTAATGCATAATTCACGTATGTCCGCCCATATACATTGAACAGGCGAATGAATTCATACATGAATGAAACGTGCATGTGTGTGTGTGTGTGTGTGTGTGTGTGTGTGTGTGTGTGTGTGTGTGTGTGTGTGTGTGTATCTTCTCTCTATCACGTCCGACTAAAAGAGGTGGGAGAAGGAGGTTGGAAATCCTCCCCTCCTGTTCTGCTTTTCAACAAGAAGGAAGAGAAGGTGACCAAGTGAGGATTTTCCCCTCTACAGTAACTTTTTAAAGGTAGGAACAGAGGAAGGAGGCAAGCAAGGATTTTTCCTCTAGGACTCAGTCGTCTGTTCCTTACGCTGCCTTCACTCAGGTGGGACGAGGCGGAAGACAATAATGATAATAATAATGATAATAATAATAATAATATAATAATATCATATCACATTATCATGCTATATATGCCCACAATATCTCCGCAGGAGGATGTGAACCTTTAGAATTCTCATATGAAAAACAGTACGATCGAATACTAAGCAAATCCTCTTCTGTTTTCTACCTATCGTTCATGCAACCAATAAACATCAAAACTTACAAGTTATGTTCCATTTACTTATAGAAATGATGAAGTAATCATATCAGGCGCGTAAAAAATAATGCCATGATTATGCGAGACTGAAAAAGTTGAGTAACGATTCCTAGGAAGTACGAAGGCCATGAGAAGACAACGCTTGACTTAGAAGGGCTAGGAAAAGAAAGACCCTCAAGGGTCATAATGGCGCCCCTGGGCGACGCCCCTGTGACCTTGAGGTTGGGGTAGGGTCGGGGAGAAACACCTACAAAATGTGTGAAATCGCGTGATGTATGTAGAGCACGAACAATGCCCTCTCTCTACACGGACGACATATGACCCAGACGCTGAGAGCGAGCAGGCGCAAACCACCTCCCTTCCTTGACAAGGCTGTTACCACGAAGCTACGTACGATACTTTCTGCTTCTCTTCAGTATAACAAATGTGACTAGGATGCTTATATACCTTCTTGCTATCTCCTGTACAACAGAAGTTACTGCGCAGGTACGATATTTTCTGCTTCTCCCATGTATGATAAATGTTACTTCGAAGGTACGATGCTTTCTGTTTTTCTCGTTTATATCAGATGTTACATCGAAGGAACGATACTTTCTGCCTCTCTAGTGTATAACAAATGTTACTTCAAAGGTACATTAATTTCTGCTTTTCTCCTTTAGTAACAAATGGTTCTACTAATAGTCTGTGGATTGTGCAAGGCACAGGAGATTTATGTTACAGGATCATGCTGATTTGTCTACTGTAATCTAACAGGATGTACTGATATCTACATCTTAAACAGGGGTTACAAGAACTCTCTGATGTTATACTGATTGTTACATGCACGTACTGCACAGCATAAGATGTGTCAATCCTATAGTTTGTGCAGCGAAGGCTATTTCTAGTCACTGATTGCCACAACCAGTGGCGTATCGGGTAGTGTTCACGGCCATGACGCATGTGCGGGCCCGCCCCAGGTCGGGACCCGCATGGGTTCGAATCCTGAGCGGGGTAATCGGGCCCGCAGGCCATCCAGTTGTTCATCCTTCGTTTGGGGTTGGTCGATGATTTGGGTACCTGGTTTAGGCCACGGTACATCACTTTTGTATGACATGCACAGAGGAAGAGTACACATGTTTTATGTTCATAAACCTGTAGTGTTTACGGGATTTTCAAAGTCCGGTTAGTTGTATGTACATAAATTTAATGATGTTAATTTTCAGTATTAGTTGCTGTCATATGCTATGCTTGTTCCTTTTTTTATATCTATCTGTGCGCTGAATCAATTAAATATACAAAGTTTCAGCGAGCCAGTTGGTCAACAGTGGTCTTGTGTGCAGTTAGAAGTTTGGCGTTTTAGTTTTGCAATAATCTGAAGGTGCCTTTGATTTGCAAGTTTTTGCGAAGGCAGACGGACCCTGGAGGAAACGTGGGCAGCAGCTAATGATAAAATCATTTTTCTGTCACATGAGATAGATGTCCTTCAGGACATCGACGAATCCAGCTGGCTGAGGGAACCAGAGATTGAGCCATCATCGTCGGAGAGCAGGTTCTGCCGTTGCTCAGACACCGCAAAGTACTCCTTCTTCTCTCACTAAGGAAAGCCAAACCTTTCAGGGTAGCTCGACGAGGTGCGAAACCCCATAAACGTTTACCGTTGATGCCAATAATTAGGAAATAGCGATCTCAGGCTTTGCCCGATGTCGAGGACAACGAACACGAAGTAAGATTCGTCGACGACTCCACGACCCAAGGACAGCTGGAGGAAAACTCAGCGCTAGAAACCCTTCACGCCGTGAACGATCTTGTGCCAGGGTAGATCACCCTGCAGACGCTGTAGACGAGGTTTGTGGTGGCACTAACTTGTTATTTGTCATGTGGCTACTAACGATGTACTAAAGGAGAGATAAGAGAAGCTGTTGGAGAAATATTGCCGGCTTATTCGATGTTTCCGAGATAAAACTAATGACTTCAGGTGTTCTTCCCGGGCTGGGCACCGAGAACAACTTTAATACAAAGGTGTTCAGTCTAAATAATAGATTAGTGACCCCTCTGTTTTCAGAGTGGAGTCGAGTTTATGAACATGCAGGCTGGTACTTTTATGAACGACGAACTACATCCGAATGAAGCGGGGGAAACGCGGCCTGTATGGAACAGACCAATACCCTCCTCAAGTACCTTTCCAAATAGGTCTCAGTTTCATCTAAAACTCTTTCAAGTTAACACTGAGCAAACCAACGTTTGAGGGATATTATGATAATGATCGCCATTTCCGAATCTTGGTTCGATATCAGCAATAGTTATTTCCTCGCCAAAGATTCCGTTCCAGGGTACATCCTGCATACTAGGGAGAGGAGAGACAAAGTGGGTGGTGGTGTCTTGCTCTTTGTTAAACCTCATTTAAACCCGGCTGTAAAAAAAGAAAAAAAAAATGCTATAGCCTTCGAGAATGTCGACTTCATTTTTGTTGAAGTTAAAGATAAACGTTGTTAGAAGACAACAGTAGGACCAGTTTATAGATCCCCCGCACAGACACCAGAGGTAGAAGAAAGATTTTATGATCAGTTAGCAGAAATTTGTAATGAAACAGATTTTCTCATGGTAGTACATACTAAGATACCAGCAGGTAAATGGGGAGAATCCCTTTCTGGTACCTTCAGACGTGGACTCTACCTAAATTTGCTTGATAGTGCCCGAATACAATTAGTCAAGAAACCTGCTCGCAACGACGATATATTAGATTTAGTTCTAACCACTAATGAGGATCTCGTTAATAATGTTAGAGTTAGAAAAAAGATTCTAGTACAAATGATCAACGGCTATTTACTTTTGAGGTCGCTTCCAACACTGTATATAATGTTGGTCAACATAAGTCGCAACAAAATACCCGATTCAAAACATGCATGTTTTAATGATCTTTGCAATGCTCTCGACAAGCAAACCTGGGATGATATGGTCAATGAAAACGACATGAACGTAGCTTGGAAAAGCTTCAGTAAAACCTTCAAAGCAGTAGAAGGAACATTTACGGCAATGCTTATTAGATGGTCTCTGTCCATAAAACGAAGCGGTGTAATGGTGAAATAATGACTTATCTAAGAAAGTAGCTCATGAGAAACTCAAAAAGACCAACATCCAATATGATAGTTAGTTATGTAAATTTGCGCATGGAAAGTTTGAGAGTTATGCAACAAAGTAAACGACAATATAAAGCGCATATGCTGAAAAATAGCAAAAGAAACCCTGAGGAGATTAAGAGTCATATTCGAAGAAAGTCATTACCCAACCAACTGTCCGGTAATATCTGGCAACGGTGACCTAATTCATGATAACAAAGCCATAGCAAAAATCTTAAAGAACTCTTTTACATCTGTATTTACGATCGAAGATACAACCCATGCCTCAAATCCCAGTTTCAATGACGAGAGGAGAGCTTTCTTCAACATACTGACATATGAGATGAAGACATACCATTTGCAAGAAAAGGGAATGAAAACGAATAAAACGGCAAATCATAAATGTTTTATCTAAGGATAATGAGAAGCAAAAAATGGGATAGCAAAGCCCTTGACTGCCCTTTTCAACAAGTCACATGTTAAGGGAAAAGTTCCGGATGAATGGAAGTTTGCTAATGTAACACCGATATTCAAAAAATGTAAAATTATGGCCAGGAAATTATCGTCTAAAATTTAGAAGACTACTACTTAATATCCGATTCTCAGCATGGGTTTCGACGAATTTGCTCGTCTGACAAATCTGCTTGATTCATTTTATATATATAAAAAAAATCAATATGCATGACGAAAATAAGCAGTTGATAATATCCACCTAGATTTTTAAAAAGCATTCGATAAGGTCTTGTATCAAGGGTTACTGGTGAAAATCAAGTCATATAGCACTGATGGGGTTGTACTTCGGCGGATAGAAAATTGGTTGACGCCGTAAACATAAGGTTGTGACTAATGGTCTAGCCTCAAAATGATGAGACGTAACAAGTGGAGTGCCACAAGGATCAGTCTTGGGACCGGCTCTCTTTCTCATATACATTAGTAATATTGATAATGGGCTGCATTGCAAGGCATCAAAATTCGCCGATGACACAAAGCTGGGAAATAAATCTACTATGAACTTGAACGTCTACAGCTTCAAACTGACATAGACAAACAGATGGACTGGGCTCATATATGGTAAATACATTCTAATATCGGGAGCAAAAACGAAAAGGAAAGCTACCGTATGAATTCAGTTCAACTGCAAGAGGTTAGATAAGGAAATGGACTTGAGCGTAATAGTCTCTGGCGATATAAAACCAAGTAAGCAGTGCAAAGAAGCAGTAAATTGAACGAGTGAAATTCTCGGACTCATAGTAGAGCCTTTGACTGAAAGTCCAGGGAAATCATCCTTATTCTTTACAATTCCCTGCTTCTCCATCTTGAATACTGTTTAGTTTCGTCACCCTACCCAAAAAAATGGACAGACAGAATGGAGAGAATACAGCGCTAAGCTAATAAGATGATTCCCGAACTAAGAAACAAACCCCAAGAGACCAGATCAAAAGATTTGAATGTCTTTATTCAGAAAAAGAAGGTTAAGTGGCGATCTGATACAAGTATTCAAAATTATCAAAGGCCATGACAATCTTGATTGTCAAGTTACTCTAGACTTGATTCGTCTGATTTCATTCGCATTAATCAATACAAATTCATGAGGAAATGTTTTACCTCGAATGGGGCAAAGTACTTTTTCTTCAATAGGATTGTTAATATACAGAAGGATTTGCCATTTAGAGTGGTTGAAAGCAGAGCTACAAGTACGTTTAAGAATAGACAATAACTATTTCGCTTCTAGTCCACAACTTACATCATTTGCGCCTCCTTAGCCACACTGACAATTTGCAAGTTATTCTCTTTGAATTACCTGTATGCCTCACAACTTTTACCACACGAATCCGAGAGTTTCTGATATCTTCAACTATCACAGACAACCTTGGAGGGATAAAATGCTTTGCTGATGTCTGAATTTCTCTACATAAATCAAGAAGTAATACTATTAGTCTTCGTTTTCTTGTCAAAAATTTTGGTCAGTCATGAGCGGTAGTTTTAAAGAAAATCATTTAATCTTTTACCATAAAAGAATTACAAATTATGTTAGTCACGTATGTTTATTTTCAAGAACAAATTACCAAATTCTTGATTGTTTAAGCTCTGGTTTTTGCTGAAAAATTGTATTTCATTTTTTTTAGTCACGTGAAAAACTTTATAAAGAAGTTGTTGGGATCAGAAGTTTGTAGCTGGAAGAAGAGTTGGAAGGGTGGGGGTGCGGGTGGTGGTGGGGGAGGGGAGATTACAAGCATCATCATCCAAAGTTGCGTTACAGGAAAATACGGCACCAAAATGAGCGGCTTTATCAGCTGAAGAGTAAGGGATGAATTGATGATGTCGGAAGAGAGGAAGAAAGGTTGAATGAGAGTTGTTGTTGTGGATGCTTTTGGTTAAGTACGACAAAGATCCATCAACAGAAGTAGTCAAGTCAGCACACTTTCCCTTCTCATGAGGGAGTGCATGACCCTACAGAGAACAGCATTCCAATGGTTCCGAGCAGATAAGAAAGCAGAAGTGGGTTTCAAGGGAAGGGAAAAGTTTAACGGTCCGGTACGCACCATCCTTGATGCGACAAACGTCAGATTAAGAGTGACCAAAACACTTCTTGAGGGAGAAATGTTTAACGAAAGATAAAATGTAAGACTCCATCTCGGCCAAGGCAAACTTTGCTATGCGTTCAGCACAGCATGAGGTATCCTGATTAGCGAAGCAGTGCCCGTTCCAGGGAAGGTCGACATAAAATCCGCTGAGGTATGACTGCTGATCCTCCCAAAGAGCCAAAGTGGGCGTTTCAAGGAGATGTGACAGGGCGGGCGGGCCTATTCACTAAGGAAAGAAATAATATTATGGTCAGGGAACCCCAGAAGGTGCACAAATACTACAATGATGGTGACAGAGTTCTGTTGTAAAAGATATCGAGTGTGTTGGAAGGGTGATCGTGACGTTCTGGGACTCCTGTTGATTGTTTGATGATCTCTTTCAAATCCAGAGGAAGGGAGAAGAGAAAACACCTCGACTCTGCTGGGATCATCTTGTGTAGAGCCTAACCAGTACCTGTAGTGTAGTAAGCTGAGATCCCTCGCCTTAAGGGATTCTGGGTGTGGATGTGACTGGAGCAATGCTTTGTAGCAGAAAGTCAAGAATAATCGAAGAGATGTACACGGAGGAACTAAAGTTATGGGAGCCTTTGTCACGACTGGATGTGTTTCTCCTGAGCTCTTAGTTCACCGTTGTGATGCGAAGAATGGCGCCTACTCCACGATTTAGCTGTCCTAGCTGCACCAGAGAATTCACCCGGGCCATTCTAATCAAGGAAGAATTTTAAGTTCATTTCCTTACTTGTTCTGCCCATTGTTAGAAGGACCACCATTAGAAATTACAAGAAAAGTGAGGAATTAGAGAAACCTAGAAATTACAAGAATAGTGAGGAATTAGAGAAACCTGACTTTAGGATGAATCAGTGGGAAAGTGAGGCTGGCCATGTTGCTGCAAAAATCGATGCAGAAGTGCGTGACAGATAAGGCAGATAACGTAGCAGATAAGATGATTTCTGTGGAGACAAAGAGGATAAATATACCTTCCAGCCTGCAAGGAAGACTTGTTCAGGAAAGGGAGATTCCGACTCAAAATATCTTTAGTTTACTAGAGGATGAAGTATAGGATGTTAAAAGCATCAATCTGGTTGGGCATTCGTTAGTTCAGGATCAGGACCAGCAAATTAGTTTTGAAGGGAAAAGACATTAGTGCTTTCCTAGTGCAGTACTAGAAGGTATTCTGGGGAAATTTGATAACTGTCTCAAACACTACCAAGGATTCGCATTTAGCTGTCCAGGTCGGGACAAACAATATATACGACGATGAATGTACATGACGGGAGGGGTCAGCTGGTTGGGGAAGGAGGCAGGTCGGGGAGAAGGCAGAATACAGCAGGATGTGATCAACTCCCAGGTGGGATCAGTGAACGAAGCAGGTAGCAACCAGGATGGGACACTTGAAGTCCAAGTTACGGACTTTGTTCACGTAGGCGGATTCCCCAATGCCTCCGCTGCTGCACATATACACACCAACGAAAGAAATGTTTCGGACATGTATTGGAATATTCTACGTGAACGGACGTAGTATACGCAAAAAGAACTTCAGATTTAGAGAACAAGCGTTTGAGAACAAATTATAAAGCAATCGGTATTTCGGAATCTTGTTTAGATCTCAGATATAGAGATTTCTTCGCCGAAGACGCCATTCCTGGGAACAATATATTTAACAGTGATAGAGGAAATAAAGTAGGTGGTAGGGTCTTGCTCTATGTTAAAGTTATATAAATCCTGTGTCGAAAAATGTTGATGGCTTTGATGAAACAGATTTCATTTCTGTAGAAATCAAAGATCAGCTTCGTAAGGAAATAACGTTAGGAATAATAAAAAAGGCCCCAGCACAGTACCAAAGATAGACGAAGGATTATATGAACAGATAGCAGATATTTGTACTGAAAACGATTCGATCATAGTAAGAAATTCTAACATACCTTTACCTAAATGGGACGAATCCCTTACCAGTAGCTTTACACAGATCTGCAACTAATACAATTAGTTGATAAACCTAATCGCGACGAGTACTTACTGGATTTAGTTCTAGCTACAAATGAGGGCTTCGTTAACAATGTTAAAGTCGGGGAAGAGTTGGGTATTAGTGATCATCGGCGTGTTTATTTTGGGTTTACTTTTAACATTGACTGAAATGTTGGCCAGCGTTAGCATCGCGAAAAAATAATAAATGTTACGCCCAAAAATTTTAAAAATCTTCGAATTGCTCCTGTCAGAAAAACTTGGGATGACATAAATGTGTGGGATATGGGCGTAGCTTGGAAAAGCTTCAGTAAAACGTTCAAAGCAGTGGAGGGAACATTTGTGCCAACGCATAGTAGACCGTCTTTTTCCAGTGCGAAGACAAAATGATCGAACGATGACGTAAATGTCTGTTGTTTAAGACAGCAGCACATAAGAAACTTAAAGACCACAAAGACACAAAGAACTAGTTTGATAAAGCAAATTATATGTCTGCGTAGGGGAACCAAGAAACTAATACATCAAAGTAAACATCAGTATGAAGCGTATATCGGTGAAAATAGCAAAGAAAGCCAGTCGAGTTTTATGGATGTGTCAGAAGCAGATGAGGCATTACCCAGTTAATTGGTCCATTCATAGCTGAGAATGGTGATTCGGTTCACGACACCGAAGACTTGGCAAAGCTTTCATATGATTTTCTTCGCTTCTGTATTTGAATTTAAAGATACAGCTCATGTCCCTAATTCCCTTCCAATGCTAATAGAGAAAAATATTTTGCGACATATGAGCATAACAGTTAAAGATATACTGTCAGCACTAACTGGAATAAAAGTAAATAAAACAGCAGGCCTAGATAAGTTCAATTCGAGGACAAAGAGAGAGGCGAAAAATGAGATGGCTAAACTCTTCATTGCTCTCTTCAGCGAGTCACTTGCGACAGGGAAAGTTACAGAGGAATTAATGTTTGCTAATGTAATGATCATTTTCAAAAAAGGTAGTAAATCACAGCCCGGAAAATCATCGTCCATTCAGCTTAATGTCTGTAGTTGGTAAAGTTACGGAAATCATCATTCGGGATAAGACTGTAAACCATTTTGAGGATCCCAGTTCATAAACGACTCTCAGCAAGGTTTTCGACAAATCATTCCTGTCTGATAATTCTGCTTGATTTCTTTCACAATATAATCAACATGCATGAGGAAAGCAGAGCAATTGATGATATCTATCCAGATCTTCAAAAAAACTTTCGACAAAGTTCCACATCAAAGGTTACGAACTCAAGTTAAGTCGTGTGGCAATGATGAGGTTATATTTCTGTGGTTAAGAAACTGGTCAAGTAGCCGTTAACAAAGAGTGGTGGTTAATGGTCAAGCCTTATAACAGTTTAACGCAACAAGTGGTGTACTACAGGGATCATCATGCAATGATTATACTTAGATGTTGTAGCTTTGCCATGCAGTCTTCAAGGCAATATAAGAAAAGCATAAGAAAATGCCTATATAACGCTACTAAGCCACTATATTCACCACTGATTGGCCAACAATGAAGTGAACCAACTACCGCAGCGTTCTGGAAATTGATCGTTTATCTTGCGTAAGAGAAGCTGTGATGTGGACATCTTTTACCTCTAACGTGTCTCGAGTATTTTGTGTGGCTACCACTTGCTGTCTTGATCGGTCGACACTGAACTGCTTCTTTCATGGGCACCTCGTTCAAAGGGACTCAACAGTGGCTCAACAGATTTACTGGTATTATAAAAGTTCACAGCCTCCTGCAGCAGATTTCTGTTGTTCGTTGTTGTACTTAAATATCAGAATCCTTAGGTTCTTGTGTGAAATTACGAGCGTGAGTTCATCACTGGATTGTGTGCACCTGGCACTGTTGATGACGATGATGATGAGGAAAACTGCAAACCGTCTCGTGAGACGAGGACATTCAGCTTGATGGATCGCATGTGTGGACTTCATGTGCATAACTTGCGGTTTAACTGATGTCCAGAAGGTGAATCTTACTGTCGCCATGTCTGCTCGAGAATTCAAAGACGATTATGTGTCTGGTGTGAGTTGGGTTCCAGTGTGGAACAAGTCCCACCTGGAAAACACTTTTTAGGCTTGATGGACAAAGGCCTTGGTGGCAGCAGCCTTGGGTCTCGGGAAGTGTGCTTACTTCTAGCGGTCACGCAGCTGTCAAGACCAGTAGGTTTTATGTAGAGTAATATACTGTATTGTCCAGTGTCGTTGTCAACGTGAACGTCTGAGCGGCTGTTCTTACAAAATGAATACAAAGGAATCCATTTGAATAGCAGACGACCACTGGGTCCTTTCGAAGGCATTTATAAAAATGGAAGAGTATGTGAAATTCAGAACAGTGAAGTAAGAAAAGAAAAACTGACGGATAAGGCAAAAATTACCTGTTACATGTTGGTATGGATGAACAAATACCAGCAGTCGTGGACTTTAAGATTAGTTTTTAGTAGTTTCGCCCTATACGTATCTATGGTACTGCTTTCAACTACTCTAACTGTTGTGTCATTTCATATGTTAAAAGTCCTTTTTGAAGATAAAGTACATCGCCTCGCTCAAAGCAACGTCTGCCCACGAGTTTATGTCTAGCACTACAAGTGAATTCTGACAAGTTGAGCCTAGAGTGGTTGTTCAAATCTCAGAATTATCAAAGTCTTTGATTATGTTGAATACATGTATTCATCAACCTCTTAACCTTCTCTGTCCTCAACTAAATAAGTTTAGTTAAAGTCGTTTGGTCGACTCTCACAAGATTTATTTCTCAGGGTGAAAGTTATTTTAGTTACTCATCGCTGTAATATATCCGATACGTTTTCTTTTTTTTTCTTCTTTAAAGTCGCAGGCGAATCTTAGAAGGAGGAAGCTGCAATGACTTCCTTGTGACGTATTATAGGAAAAGGCAAGAATTTGTCAATTTTCTTTAATGCAGATTTTATCAGCTCATTCTCACGTAAGGGGACCTATGAAAAGAATTGCAATACGTTCTTAAGTGTTTCAGATCTAGATCTAGGCTATTACTTTCATACTTCCTTGAAACAAAACCTAATTCATGGTTCTAGAACCATAACAAGAAATATCAAAACAGTTCCCGGAAAATGGCAGCATTTACTCGAGTGGAAAAACAGAACTGCTGTGAGACATGATGATATACAGGAACAAATCTAAGGACATGAAGGGTTATATTGAACAAAAGAATAATCATGAAACAATGTAATTCATATGGATCAAGTACAAGGACCTGAAGCGTTCTATCAAGGGAAGGATTCATTGGAATTCTTCTGTCTGATGGAATCTTCAGGTCCTAGATTTGGATTCTGTTTATCATCTTGCCTCACAGGAAAGTCTTGTTTCCCCACTAGTGAATAAACGCGACCAGTTTGCAGGACCTGGACTGAGACGCCATGAAACAAGATAATTCTGAACAGGTTCCAAGTCCAAGGACATGGTTCTGAGGAACACAAAAATTCCCATGATACAAGATAATTCACTGGAACCAAGGACCTGGAGGGTTCTAGTACACAAAAAAAGAATCCTCGTGAGACAAGACAATATACAGGAACCAAGTCCAAGGACCTGAATGGTTCTGGTAAACAAAAGAATTCCCAAGAGAAAAGACGAAACACAGTAGCCAAGTCCAAGGACTCCTAAGCTGAAGAGGACCGAGGGACCCCAAGTGTAAGACAACAGGCAGTAAATACCAGCTTACGCAAGCAGGACCCTTTCGTCCCCCATCCAAAAGAAAAAAGCGACATTCCCAGAAAAACATCCTCTTGTTTTTCTCTTGCCTTTCTCCTTCTTTTCTTTCTGGGTCACGAGATCCAGAGGGAAGCGTTTGGTGGTGTGGTGGGGAGTTTGGTGGTGTGGTGGGGAGGGAGTTTGGTGGTGGGGAGGGAGTTTGGTGGTGTGGTGGGGAGGGAGTTTGGTGGTGTGGTGGGGAGGGAGTTTGGTGGTGGGGAGGGAGTTTGGTGGTGTGATGGGGCGTTTGTTGTTGTGATGGGGCGTATGGTGGTGTGCTTGGATGTTTGGTATTGTGGAAGAGTGTTTGGTATTTTGGAAGAGTGTTTGGTATTGCGGTAGAGTATTTGGTATTGTGGTAGTGTGTTTGGTACTGTGGTTAGGAATTTGATGGTGCGGTAGAGTGTTTGGTGGTGTGGTGGAACGTTTGGTTGGCGTGGTTGGGGGTTTGATGGTGTGGTAGAGTGTTTGGAGACGTAGTAGAGTGATTGGTGGTGTGGTGGGACGTTTGGTGGAGTAGTTGGGTGTCTGGTGTTGTGATGGAGAGTTTGGTGGTGTGAGTGGAGTTGGGGTTTGGCGGTGTGGCTGGGCGTTTGGTGGTGTGGGTGGGGTTAGTCGTTTAGTGGTGTGGTGAGGCTGTTTGGTGGTATGGTACAGGGGACTGATAGTGTGGTGGAACGTTTGGAGATGTGGTGGGGGTTTGCAGGTGCAGCGGTGGAGTTGACAGTGTGGTGGGGGATTTTGTCTTGTTGCTGAGCGTTTGGTGGTGTGGTGAGGCTTTTGGTGGTATAGTGGGGTGTTTGGTGGTATGGTGGATCATTTGGTGGTATGGTGGAGGGTTTGTTGGTGTGGTGGGATGTTTGCTGGTGTGGTGGGACGTTTGTTCGTGTGGTTGGGAATTTGATGGTGTGAGAGAGTGTATGGTTGTGTGGTAGGACGTTTGGTGGTGTGGTGGGACGTCTGGTGGTGGTCATGGGAGCTGATGGTGTGGCAGAGTGTTTGGCGATGTAGTAGAGTTTTTGGTGGTGTGGTAGAGTGTCTGGCGATGTAGTAGAGTGTTTGGTGGTGTATTTGGGTATCTGTTGGCATGGTGTGACGCTTGCTGGTGTGATGGAGAGTTTGGTCGTGCAGTCGGGTATTTTGCTGTGAGATGGGGCGTATTGTGGCGAGATGGGGCTTTTGTTGGTGTGCTGAGGCGTTCGGTGGTGTGGCGGAGACTTTGATGCTGTGGCAGCGCACTTGTTGCTGTGGTGGAGAGTTTGGCAGAGTCTGGAGAGTCTCCGCAGTTGTCCCGTACCGAATACAAGCGCTTGTTTAGCCTTCGTGCAAGACCCGTACGTTGTTCATCATGTGAAGCTACAGCGACTGTCCACCAGATGGCACGGCATAAGTCTACCACTCGTCAAGACATCTCGACTTCACATTACTACACCGGAAAAAAGAAAACGGGCTCAATATATCTTCACTACACAGCCATCGCTGTGACAATAACCATAATCTTTCCCAAGGCAGGAGACACGTTTTTAACCTCTATTTCGTTCTGTGTCATCTATCAACCCCTTAAGCATCGTTCTACATCGTCGTGCCGTCGTGGTCAAGGTTCGTAACCATGGTACTCATGTGGGTAACTGTGAGCAACTGACAGTAAAGTACATCAACTCCAGCACACCGACCACACCGTGCTATTGATGTGTTTGGCACAGAGTCCCTCCTCGCCACATGCTGAGGGTGGCGGCAGGGTAGGTGCGGTGGGGCATGAAGCACGAGACCTGTGCAACACGTGCCGTGGCCAAGTCACGAGTGTGTAAGGTCACGCTCAAGTAGCCCAACTCAACGGGTCATGAGCATACAGCACAATAGACGAGAACCGGTAGAAAGTGCAAGCTTTCCTCGAGACGACCCTGTCTCCACACAGGTCTTATGTTACATAGAGAAATCACTGTGTATCAACGAGCTGTCTCCAACACAGACCTGCCTGTATTACATAGATATTACTCGGTAATGCTTGACAAGTTCGAGAGAGAGAGTGAGAGAGAGAGAGAGAGAGAGAGAGAGAGAGAGAGAGAGAGAGAGAGAGAGAGAGAGAGAGAGATCGTACATCAGCAGGGAGGAATTAGTTTACATCAACACACGTCTGCAAAGAGACCTGAATGTCACAGCGTTTTAAGAATTACTTCGTATCTTTACCTGCCGAGCATCTGATCTCTCCGTAAACCACAAGAGACTTGTACAGGTATCAAGTGATCGACAGAGGCAACTCTGATCGACCTGGCAGAACGAGACAATCTATCAGTCACCGGAAGAATGAGTTTCCTTCCATAATGAGAGAGACACTGAACCAGTGTCACAGGCTTTACTTGTAATTACGACTGAAGTAACTGAGCCAACGTCGGTAGACGGGAGAGACAGTGAAGTGCCACAGTGGCTTACTTTAGTAAGATCTTTTTTTTTTTCCCAATGAACCATAACATGGGAAGCCACTGCACTCCAATGTCTGTTGTGTGTACAGATGTCTTCCCAGATAACCCGACCGTTAGGTCTTCCATGATGACCACCCCCGCCCCTCCTCTACCATCTCTCTCTCTCTCTCTCTCTCTCTCTCTCTCTCTCTCTCTCTCTCTCTCTCTCTCTCTCTCTCCCTCCCTCCCTCCACCCAGCCCTCATAAACAGTTATCCTTCATCGCCCCGTCCTACCACACGGTGTCCTACGCTTCGACGGCCAAGCTATTATTCCCTCCCTCTTGTCCCACGGGTCAAAAAAAAAAAAAAAAAGAGGGAAAAAGAGTCACGAGACTTTCTCACATGTGCAGCGGGGAAGAAAGGAAGGTAAGAGTGGCTCTAGTGATATGTAGGTCGTATATATAACAACAGCGGTAGCAGGAGCAGTCTACATTGTTATCCACAACCTCCTGCCAACATGACATACATCTTGCAAGCTCAGTGCTGCTGGAAATGACGACCACTACACTCGAATTAATTCGAAAAAATTAAACCAAGGCAAAGACTGGTGTGTGTATATAGATACATACACACACAGACACACACACACACACACATTATATATATATATATATATATATATATATATATATATATATATATATATATATATATATATATATATATATATACTTGCCAATCTAAACGTCTTCCCCACCATCTTACACTCAAGTAATTATCTCAATTCCCGTAGAGTGTTTTTCGCAGAGATCATCAATAATGAATCGAACCCATCAAAACGAACGAAAACACAGTATAAAGAATCTGGTCGTATTGCAAAAAGGTGTGTGTGTGTGTGTGTGTGTGTGTGTGTGTGTGTGTGAGTGTGTGTGTGTGAGTGTGTGTGTGTGTGTGTGTGTGTGTGTGTGTGTGTGTGTGTGTGTGTGTGTGTGTGTGTGTGTGTGTGTGTGTGTGTGTGTGTGTGTGTGTGTGTGTGATCATATTTCTGCCATTCTTTTCATTCTGGAGGCACCAGTCATGGGCAGGAATAAGACCAGAGGAATATAATCTTCAAAAAATTTCCGAGGCAATGGAATAACTGGGTCATAGTTGTTAGGAATGACACGAGGCGGTAGAGAATGACAAAGCTTTATGGGGTTCCCAGGACTGGCGAAGGAGTGTAACACATGCCAAAATGATGATGAACGATACAACTGTGAAAAAAAAAAAAGAACTTTTCCGCCTTATCAATAGAGGATAGACAGATGGAAGTAACAATTACTGCGGGAAACAAAATACATAATGAAACCAACTAAATACGATTTGATATCATGGATAACAAGGATGACAGCATTGAATCATTTGTCATCTATAACGAGCATCAAATCATCGATAGATGTTACGGATTATGAGCACAAGTCGACGAGCGTCACGGATTATGAGGACACGTCGATGAATGATACAGATTATGAGGCCACGTCGATGATCTAGGGAAAACACCGCACTCATTCATGAGAAGGATAAGAAACCCTCTGTCTGGATCGCTCCTCGTGATGTTGTAACGGCCAACGGCTGGTATAAGTAGGACAAGCCGGTGAAAATGAACACAGGTGAGGATGGGAGTCTGGAGGCAACAATAGGGCCAAGTGGCACATGCATTTGTTGGATGCGTCAGTCGGTCCTCGGGGGTTGGAGGCAGCTGGTCTAAAAGGGCGCATATGCAGCTCCACTTTGTTTATCAACACAGCTATACCCCACCTCCTTGAGTACGGCGGTACGACTCTCAGACAGGCACGACTGTACGACGTTTGAGCACGGAGGCACGACGGTACGACCCTTCAGCACGGCGGTACAATCCTTGGTTAGAGTTTGGTCAGGTTCAGAGGCCAGGCCATCATACCCAAGAGTCGGAATGACATGCTTGGAGAGCCATATCGTCGTGCTCAAGGGTCATGCAGGTGTGATCGTGTTGAAAAGTCACTCTCTCGTATTCAAGGGTCATACATTCGTACTTAAGAGGCCATACAGTCGTGCTCAGTGGTTATACTGTCGTGTTTAAGGGTCATATCGTGCTGAAGGGCCATACCGTCGTGTTCAAGGGCCATACCGTCGTGTTCAAGGACCATACCGTCGTGTTCAAGGGCCATACCGTCGTGTTCAAGGGCCATACCGTCGTGTTCAAGGACCATACCGTCGTGTTCAAGGACCATACCGTCGTGTTCAAGGACCATACCGTCGTGTTCAAGGACCATACCGTCGTGTTCAAGGACCATACCGTCGTGTTCAAGGCCATACCGTCGTGTTCAAGGACCATACCGTCGTGTTCAAGGACCATACCGTCGTGTTCAAGGACCATACCGTCGTGTTCAAGGGCCATACCGTCGTGTTCAAGGACCATACCGTCGTGTTCAAGGACCATACCGTCGTGTTCAAGGGCCATACCGTCGTGTTCAAGGGCCATACCGTCGTGTTCAAGGACCATACCGTCGTGTTCAAGGGCCATACCGTCGTGTTCAAGGGCCATACCGTCGTGTTCAAGGCCATACCGTCGTGTTCAAGGACCATACCGTCGTGTTCAAGGACCATACCGTCGTGTTCAAGGGCCATACCGTCGTGTTCAAGGACCATACCGTCGTGTTCAAGGACCATACCGTCGTGTTCAAGGACCATACCGTCGTGTTCAAGGACCATACCGTCGTGTTCAAGGGCCATACCGTCGTGTTCAAGGACCATACCGTCGTGTTCAAGGACCATACCGTCGTGTTCAAGGACCATACCGTCGTGTTCAAGGACCATACCGTCGTGTTCAAGGACCATACCGTCGTGTTCAAGGACCATACCGTCGTGTTCAAGGACCATACCGTCGTGTTCAAGGACCATACCGTCGTGTTCAAGGGCCATACCGTCGTGTTCAAGGGCCATACCGTCGTGTTCAAGGACCATACCGTCGTGTTCAAGGGCCATACCGTCGTGTTCAAGGACCATACCGTCGTGTTCAAGGACCATACCGTCGTGTTCAAGGACCATACCGTCGTGTTCAAGGACCATACCGTCGTGTTCAAGGACCATACCGTCGTGTTCAAGGACCATACCGTCGTGTTCAAGGGCCATACCGTCGTGTTCAAGGACCATACCGTCGTGTTCAAGGACCATACCGTCGTGTTCAAGGGCCATACCGTCGTGTTCAAGGACCATACCGTCGTGTTCAAGGACCATACCGTCGTGTTCAAGGGCCATACCGTCGTGTTCAAGGCCATACCGTCGTGTTCAAGGACCATACCGTCGTGTTCAAGGACCATACCGTCGTGTTCAAGGACCATACCGTCGTGTTCAAGGGCCATACCGTCGTGTTCAAGGACCATACCGTCGTGTTCAAGGACCATACCGTCGTGTTCAAGGACCATACCGTCGTGTTCAAGGCCATACCGTCGTGTTCAAGGACCATACCGTCGTGTTCAAGGACCATACCGTCGTGTTCAAGGACCATACCGTCGTGTTCAAGGACCATACCGTCGTGTTCAAGGACCATACCGTCGTGTTCAAGGACCATACCGTCGTGTTCAAGGACCATACCGTCGTGTTCAAGGACCATACCGTCGTGTTCAAGGGCCATACCGTCGTGTTCAAGGCCATACCGTCGTGTTCAAGGACCATACCGTCGTGTTCAAGGACCATACCGTCGTGTTCAAGGACCATACCGTCGTGTTCAAGGACCATACCGTCGTGTTCAAGGGCCATACCGTCGTGTTCAAGGACCATACCGTCGTGTTCAAGGACCATACCGTCGTGTTCAAGGGCCATACCGTCGTGTTCAAGGACCATACCGTCGTGTTCAAGGGCCATACCGTCGTGCTCAAGGGCCATACCGTCGTGTTCAAGGGCCGTACCGTCGTGTTCAAGGGCCATACCGTCGTGTTCAAGGGCCATACCGTCGTGTTCAAGGACCATACCGTCGTGTTCAAGGACCATACCGTCGTGTTCAAGGGCCATACCGTCGTGTTCAAGGGCCATACCGTCGTGTTCAAGGACCATACCGTCGTGTTCAAGGACCATACCGTCGTGTTCAAGGACCATACCGTCGTGTTCAAGGACCATACCGTCGTGTTCAAGGGCCATACCGTCGTGTTCAAGGGCCATACCGTCGTGTTCAAGGGCCATACCGTCGTGTTCAAGGACCATACCGTCGTGTTCAAGGACCATACCGTCGTGTTCAAGGGCCATACCGTCGTGTTCAAGGGCCATACCGTCGTGTTCAAGGACCATACCGTCGTGTTCAAGGACCATACCGTCGTGTTCAAGGGCCATACCGTCGTGTTCAAGGACCATACCGTCGTGTTCAAGGGCCATACCGTCGTGTTCAAGGCCATACCGTCGTGTTCAAGGGCCATACCGTCGTGTTCAAGGGCCATACCGTCGTGTTCAAGGGCCATACCGTTGTGTTCAAGGGCCATACCGTCGTGTTCAAGGGTTAAATCTTTATGCTTGAGAAATTGGCTATTCACATAAACTAATTTCTCATTTCCATGTTACCCTTAGCGTCAGTTTAACATCTAAATCAGACATCCTCTCCCAGAAATCTAAACTAATAAGCAACACCGTTGACCAAAAGCAAAATCTATCCCCACAAAGCAGGGAAAGTGGGCAACCAGAGAAGGTAAGAATAATAATAAAAAAAAAATAAGCACAAGCGTTCACCAAAAATAGTGAAACTGCTCAACGAAATAAAAAGAAACAGTGCGAAGTTAAGTTTCCATTTTACCATACTGTTGGTGTAGCTGAGGTAAATTCGTAGCGCTTCACTCTCTCTCTCTCTCACTCGTGTGCAGAAAAGTAGCAACGTGATGTCTACATACGGTAGATAATACGGGTAGCAGTAGAGACTGGTATGAGGCTCAGTCCCCGCTGCAGTTGACGTTAACTCCTGAATGCGGAAAATTGCGAATATGCATAAAAAATTATATATATATATATATATAATATATATATATATATAATATAATATATATATATATAGAGAGAGAGAGAGAGAGAGAGAGAGAAGAGAGAAGAGAGAGAGAGAGAGGACTGAGCATTTGAGGGAAATCCTTATTTGGTCCTCTTCTCTATTCATCTTTTGGAAAATTAAAAACGAGAGCGGAGGATTTCCAGCCCCCCGCTCCCTCCCCTTTTAGTCGCCTTCTACGACACGCAGGGAATGCGTGGGAAGTATTCTTTCTCCCCTATCCCCAGGGATAATATATATATATATATATATATATATATATATATATATATATATAATATATATATATATATATATAATATATATATAATATATATATATATCCCATACAAACCTCCAACAGCCAGGATCGAATCCGGGTTCGATCCTGGCTGTTGGAGGTTTGTATGTTCTATGAAGGTGCGCGTTCATATGCACTTTATTCGAATATATATATATAATATAATATATATATATAGATATATATATATATAATATATATATATTATATAATGGATGGAAAGGCAAGTAATTTATTAAAAAAGGGGTGACTGTATTATTGACTGGTTGGTAAGGTTATTTAATGTATGTATGACTCATGGTGAGGTGCCTGAGGATTGGCGGAATGCGTGCATAGTGCCATTGTACAAAGGCAAAGGGGATAAGAGTGAGTGCTCAAATTACAGAGGTATAAGTTTGTTGAGTATTCCTGGTAAATTTATATGGGAGGTATTGATTGAGAGGGTGAAGGCATGTACAGAGCATCAGATTGGGGAAGAGCAGTGTGGTTTCAGAAGTGGTAGAGGATGTGTGGATCAGGTGTTTGCTTTGAAGAATGTATGTGAGAAATACTTAGAAAAGCAAATGGATTTGTATGTAGCATTTATGGATCTGGAGAAGGCATATGATAGAGTTGATAGAGATGCTCTGTGGAAGGTATTAAGAATATATGGTGTGGGAGCAAGTTGTTAGAAGTCAGTGAAAAGTTTTTATCGAGGATGTAAGGCATGTGTACGTGTAGGAAGAGAGGAAAGTAATTGGTCCTCAGTGAATGTAGGTTTGCGGCAGGGTGTGTGATGTCTCCATGGTTGTTTAATTTGTTTATGGATGGGGTTGTTAGGAGGTGAATGCAAGAGTTTTGGAAAGAGGGGCAAGTATGAAGTCTGTTGGGGATGAGAGAGCTTGGGAAGTGTGTAAGTTGTTGTTCGCTGATGATACAGCGCTGGTGGCTGATTCATGTGAGAAACTGCAGAAGCTGGTGACTGAGTTTGGTAAAGTGTGTGAAAGAAGAAAGTTAAGAGTAAATGTGAATAAGAGCAAGGTAATTCGGTACAGTAGGGTTGAGGGTCAAGTCAATTGGGAGGTAAGTTGGAATGGAGAAACACTGGAGGAAGTAAAGTGTTTTAGATATCTGGGAGTGGATCTGGCAGCGGATGGAACCATGGAAGCGGAAGTGGATCATAGGGTGGGGGAGGGGGCGAAAATCCTGGGAGCCTTGAAGAATGTGTGGAAGTCGAGAACATTATCTCGGAAAGCAAAAATGGGTATGTTTGAAGGAATAGTGGTTCCAACAATGTTGTATGGTTGCGAGGCGTGGGCTATGGATAGAGTTGTGCGCAGGAGGATGGATGTGCTGAAATGAGATGTTTGAGGACAATGTGTGGTGTGAGTGGTTTGATCGAGTAAGTAACGTAAAGGTAAGAGAGATGTGTGGAAATAAAAAGAGCGTGGTGAGAGAGCAGAAAGGGTGTTTTGAAATGGTTTGGGCACATGGAAGAATGAGTGAGGAAAGATTGACCAAGAGGATATATGTGTCGGAGGTGGAGGGAACGAGGAGAAGAGGGAGACCAAATTGGAGGTGGAAAGATGGAGTGAAAAAGATTTTGTGTGATCGGGGCCTGAACATGCAGGAGGGTGAAAGGAGGGCAAGGAATAGAGTGAATTGGATCGATGTGGTATACCGGGTTGACGTGCTGTCAGTGGATTGAATCAGGGCATGTGAAGCGTCTGGGGTAAACCATGGAAAGCTGTGTAGGTATGTATATTTGCGTGTGTGGACGTATGTATATACATTTGTATGGGGGTGGGTTGGGCCATTTCTTTCGTCTGTTTCCTTGCGCTACCTCGCAAACGCGGGAGACAGCGACAAAGCAAAAAAAAAAAAAAAGATATATATTTATTTATTTACAAGTGCATCATTTATACACCTAGCCTATGTTGTGAATTACAAGCGAACTGAATGAGTAACTAACTCTTTTATTGTGTGTGTGTGTGTGTGTGTGTGTGTGTGTGTGTGTGTGTGTGTGTGTGTGTGTGTGTGTGTGTATTGTTTATCATGACCCAGTACCCTGCAAAGATGGAGATGTTGTAATCAGAACAAATTGGAAGTTACAAGATATTCCTAGTTCGAAAGTAAGAGAAGTTGGTAATGAGAGACAAAATCGTTGGCATATCGCTCTAGAAGCACTTCAACAACAGTGTACATGTGGTGCACGTTACGTCTTTAGTGTTACCCTACACTTCACCTGCCTCAGTTGTAGGACAATGGCTCTGAATATGCAGTGAGAGCGTGTATATGATCTTAGGGTTATCTTTATTATCTGACGAAGGTGTTCGTGGGCCACATGCATAGTGAGAGTGTATGTGGTCTTAGAATTTATCTTCAACACACGAAGAAGGTGTTAAAGATTTTTCCTGTTGGTGGAAGTAACTTACGTTGCGCCTTAATGACCCTGTCAGCTGACAGGCCTAAAGCCCAAACAACCAACCAACCAAGTGTGTTAAAAAATTATTCGCTGGGCTTATAACTTGACGTGGACGGCCTTAAAACGACCTTGGCAGTCAACATGGCATACACCACAAACAACCAAACAACTAACCAACTAACTGTTACCCTTGTTGAGTGAAAAGGTTGAAAATGTCTTAAAGCATGAACCCCACATTGGCCTAAAGTGTCTGGGGAACATCTTTTACAAGCGTCCCTACACACTCTGGATATACGAAATTACTTCCTGAGACCAATTCGTGGTATTGAGGGTCAACAAACGTATTATCAATTCATTGATTGTCAACTGATACAGTTGCTGGAATCTACAATATGAAAATGGTAAAGTCTGATTGAGGAATTTATGATTTGTACTTACTACCGAAAACTTATATTCTAAAACACAATGTTGAAATGACTGTTGGGTGTGGTTATTTCGAGGTTCCTAGTTGAGACTAGCTAGGAGCCCATTTATTCCAAAATCTAATTGAAAATGTTATAAATGTCGTATCCCAGCGAGTTCCTGCACTACGAATGGCAACTCAAATACGTGTCCCTTTCACAGTGAGTACCTGTGATGGGGAACTGAAAATGAACAGCTAAACGCCAATCCACACATCCAGCTGAACGAGGTCTATGATTGACCTTCTTAACCACACACACACACACCCCACTTTATATATATATAAAAAATATATATATAATTTATATTTTATATATATATAATATTTATATATATATATTTACTTGCCAACCCTAAACGTTTTTCCCCCCATTTTTACATCAAGTAATTATCTAAATTTCCCCGTAGAGTGTTTTTCGCAGAGATCATCAATAATAATCAACCCCTTAAAAAACGAACAAAAAACACAGTTTTAAAGAATTTTGGGTCGTATTGAAAAAAAGGTGTGTGTGTTTGTGTGGTGTGTGTGTGTGTGTGGTGTGTGTGTTGTGGTGGTGTGTTTGTTGTGTGGTGTGGTTGTGTGTGTGTGTGTGGGGGTGTGTGTGTGTGTGTGTGTGTGTGTTGTGTGTGGTGTGTTTTTTTGTGTGGGTGAGTTTGTGTGTGTGTGTGTGACATTTTTCTGCCATTCTTTTCATTTGGAGGCACCAGCATGGGCAGGAAAAAAGACCAGGGGAAATTTAATCTTCCAAAAATTTCCAAGGCAATGGAATAACTGGGTCATAGTTGTTAGGAATGACACGAGGCGGTAGAGAATGACAAAGCTTTATGGGGTTCCCAGGACTGGCCAAGGAGTGTAACACATGCCAAAATGATGATGAATGATACAACTGTGAAAAAAAAAAAAGAACTTTTCCGCCTTATCAATGGAGGATAGACAGATGGAAGTAACAATTACTGCGGGAAACAAAATACATAATGAAACCAACTAAATACGATTTGATATCATGGATAACAAGGATGACAGCATTGAATCATTTGTCATCTATAACGAGCATCAAATCATCGATAGATGTTACGGATTATGAGCACAAGTCGACGAGCGTTACGGATTATGAGGACACGTCGATGAATGATACAGATTATGAGGCCACGTCGATGATCTAGGGAAAACACCGCTCTCATTCATGAGGAGGATAAGAAACCCTCTGTCTGGATCGCTCCTCGTGATGTTGTAACGGCCAACGGCTGGTATAAGTAGGACAAGCCGGTGAAAATGAACACAGGTGAGGATGGGAGTCTGGAGGCAACAATAGGGCCAAGTGGCACATGCATTTGTTGGATGCGTCAGTCGGTCCTCGGGGGTTGGAGGCAGCTGGTCTAAAAGGGCGCATATGCAGCTCCACTTTGTTTATCAACACAGCTATGCCCCACCTCCTTGAGTACGGCGGTACGACTCTCAGACAGGCACGACTGTACGACGTTTGAGCACGGAGGCACGACGGTACGACCCTTCAGCACGGCGGTACAATCCTTGGTTAGAGTTTGGTCAGGTTCAGAGGCCAGGCCATCATACCCAAGAGTCGGACTGACATGCTTGGAGAGCCATATCGTCGTGCTCAAGGGTCATGCAGGTGTGATCGTGTTGAAAAGTCACTCTCTCGTATTCAAGGGTCATACATTCGTACTTAAGAGGCCATACAGTCGTGCTCAGTGGTTATACTGTCGTGTTTAAGGGTCATATCGTGCTGAAGCACCATACCGTCGTGTTCAAGGGCCATACCGTCGTGTTCAAGGGCCATACCGTCGTGTTCAAGGACCATACCGTCGTGTTCAAGGGCCATACCGTCGTGTTCAAGGGCCATACCGTCGTGTTCAAGGACCATACCGTCGTGTTCAAGGGCCATACCGTCGTGTTCAAGGACCATACCGTCGTGTTCAAGGACCATACCGTCGTGTTCAAGGGCCATACCGTCGTGTTCAAGGGTTAAATCTTTATACTTGAAAAATTGGCTATTCACATGAACTAATTTCTCATCTCCATGTTATCCTTAGCGTTAGTTCTTGTAGTTTAACACATCTAAATCAGACATCCTCGCCCAGAAATCTAAACTAATGTGCAACACCGTTGACCAAAAGCAAAATCTGTCCCCACAAAGCAAGGAAAGTGGGCAATCAGAGAAGGTAAGAAGAATAATAAAAAAAAGAATAAGCACAAGCGTTCAACAAAAATAGCGAAACTGCTCAACGAAATAAAAAGAAACAGTGCGAAGTTAAGTTTCCATTTTACCATACTGTTGGTGTAGCTGAGGTAAATTCGTAGCGCTTCACTCTCTTTCTCTCTCACCCGTGCGCAGAAAAGTAGCAACGTGATGTCTACATACGATAGATAATACGGGTAGCAGTAGAGACTGGTATGAGGCTCAGTCGTCTGCTCTTGACGCTACCTCGCTGATGCGGGAAAATTGCGAAATAGCATAAAAAATTATATATATATATATATATATATATATATATATATATATATATATATATATATATATATATATATATATATATATATATATACAGAGGACTGAGCATTTGAGGGAAATCCTTATTTGGTCCTCTTCTCTATTCCATCTTTTGGAAAATTAAAAACGAGAGCGGAGGATTTCCAGCCCAGCCCCCCCAAGTCCCTCCCCTTTTAGTCGCCTTCTACGACACGCAGGGAATGCGTGGGAAGTATTCTCTCTCCCCTATCCCCAGGGATAATATGTATATATATATATATATATATATATATATATATATATATATATATATATATATATATATATTTTTTTTTTTTTTTTTTCATACTATTCGCCATTTCCCGCGATAGCGAGGTAGCGTTAAGAACAGAGGACTGGGCCTTTGAGGGAATACCCTCACCTGGCCCCCTTCTCTGTTCCTTCTTTTGGAAAATTAAAATAAAAAAATGAGAGGGGAGGATTTCCAGCCTCCCGCTCCCTTCCCTTTTAGTCGCCTTCTACGACACGCAGGGAATACGTGGGAAGTATTCTTTCTCCCCTATCCCCAGGGATAATATATATATATATATATATATATATATATATATATATATATATATATATATATATATATATATATATATATATTTTTTTTTTTTTTTTTTTTTTTTTCATACTATTCGCTATTTCCCGCGATAGCGAGGTAGCGTTAAGAACAGAGGACTGGGCCTTTGAGGGAATATCCTCACATGGACCTCTCCTCTGTTCCTTCTTTTGGAAAAAAAAAAAAAACGAGAGGGGAGGATTTCCAGCCCCCCGCTCCCTTCCCTTTTAGTCGCCTTCTACGACACGCAGGGAATACGTGGGAAGTATTCTTTCTCCCCTATCCCCAGGGATATATATATATATATATATATATATATATATATATATATATATATATATATATATATATATATATATATATATATATATATATATCCCATACAAACCTCCAACAGCCAGGATCGAACCCGGGTTCGATCCTGGCTGTTGGAGGTTTGTATGTTCTATGAAGGTGCGCGTTCATATGCACTTTATTCGTATATATATGGATGGTATTACAGTGGAATTTATTAAAAAAGGGGGTGACTGTATTATTGACTGGTTGGTAAGGTTATTTAATGTAAGTATGACTCATGGTGAGGTGCCTGAGGTTTGGCGGAATGCGTGCATAGTGCCATTGTACAAAGGCAAAGGGGATAAGAGTGAGTGCTCAAATTACAGAGGTATAAGTTTGTTGAGTATTCCTGGTAAATTATATGGGAGGGTATTGATTGAGAGGGTGAAGGCATGTACAGAGCATCAGATTGGGGAAGAGCAGTGTGGTTTCAGAAGTGGCAGAGGATGTGTGGATCAGGTGTTTGCTTTGAAGAATGTATGTGAGAAATACTTAGAAAAGCAAATGGATTTGTATGTAGCATTTATGGATCTGGAGAAGGCATATGATAGAGTTGACAGAGATGCTCTGTGGAAGGTATTAAGAATATATGGTGTGGGAGGCAAGTTGTTAGAAGCAGTGAAAAGTTTTTATCGAGGATGTAAGGCATGTGTACGTGTAGGAAGAGAGGAAAGTAATTGGTTCTCAGTGAATGTAGTTTGCGGCAGGGGTGTGTGATGTCTCCCTGGTTGTTTAATTTGTTTATGGATGGGGTTGTTAGGGAGGTAAATGCAAGAGTTTTGGAAAGAGGGGCAAGTATGAAGTCTGTTGGGGATGAGAGAGCTTGGGAAGTGAGTCAGTTGTTGTTCGCTGATGATACAGCGCTGGTGGCTGATTCATGTGAGAAACTGCAGAAGCTGGTGACTGAGTTTGGTAAAGTGTGTGAAAGAAGAAAGTTAGGAGTAAGAGCAAGGTAATTAGGTACAGTAGGGTGAGGGTCAAGTCAATTGGGAGGTAAGTTTGAATGGAGAAAAACTGGAGGAAGTAAAGTGTTTTAGATATCTGGGAGTGGATATGGCAGCGGATGGAAACATGGAAGCGGAAGTGGATCATAGGGTGGGGGAGGGGGCGAAAATCCTGGGAGCCTTGAAGAATGTGTGGAAGTCGAGAACATTATCTCGGAAAGCAAAAATGGGTATGTTTGAAGGAATAGTGGTTCCAACAATGTTGTATGGTTGCGAGGCGTGGGCTATGGATAGAGTTGTGCGCAGGAGGATGGATGTGCTGGAAATGAGATGTTTGAGGACAATGTGTGGTGTGAGGTGGTTTGATCGAGTAAGTAACGTAAGGGTAAGAGAGATGTGTGGAAATAAAAAGACCGTGGTTGAGAGAGCAGAAGAGGGTGTTTTGAAATGGTTTGGGCACATGGAGAGAATGAGTGAGGAAAGATTGACCAAGAGGATATATGTGTCGGAGGTGGAGGGAACGAGGAGAAGTGGGAGACCAAATTGGAGGTGGAAAGATGGAGTGAAAAAGATTTTGTGTGATCGGGGCCTGAACATGCAGGAGGGTGAAAGGAGGGCAAGGAATAGAGTGAATTGGATCGATGTGGTATACCGGGGTTGACGTGCTGTCAGTGGATTGAATCAGGGCATGTGAAGCGTCTGGGGTAAACCATGGAAAGCTGTGTAGGTATGTATATTTGCGTGTGTGGACGTATGTATATACATGTGTATGGGGGTGGGTTGGGCCATTTCTTTCGTCTGTTTCCTTGCGCTACCTCGCAAACGCGGGAGACAGCGACAAAGCAAAAAAAAAAAGAAAAAAAAAAAAAAGATATACATTTATTTATTTACAGGTGCATCATTTATACACCTAGCCTATGTTGTGAATTACAAGCGAAATGAATGAGTAACTAACTCTTTTATTGCGTGTGTGTGTGTGTGTGTGTGTGTGTGTGTATTGTTCATCATTACCCAGTATCCTACAAAGCTGGAGATGTTGTAATCAGAACAAATTGGAAGTTACAAGATATTCCTAGTTCGAAAGTAAGAGAAGTTGGTAATGAGAGACAAAATCGTTGGCATATCGCTCTAGAAGCACTTCAACAACAGTGTACATGTGGTACACGTTACGTCTTTAGTGTTACCCTACACTTCACCTGCCTCAGTTGTAGGACAATGGCTCTGAATATGCAGTGAGAGCGTGTATATGATCTTAGGGTTATCTTTATTATCTGACGAAGGTGTTCGTGGGCCACATGCATAGTGAGAGTGTATGTGGTCTTAGAATTTATCTTCAACACACGAAGAAGGTGTTAAAGGATTTTTCCTGTTGGTGGAAGTAACTTACGTTGCCGGCCTTAATGACCCTGTCAGCTGACAGGCCTAAAGCCCAAACAACCAACCAACCAAGTGTGTTAAAAGATTATTCGGCTTGGGCTTATAACTTGACGAGGACGGCCTTAAAACGACCTTGGCAGTCAACATGGCATACACCACAAACAACCAAACAACTAACCAACTAACTGTTACCCTTGTTGAGTGAAAAGGTTGAAAATGTCTTAAAGCATGAACCCCACATTGGCCTAAAGTGTCTGGGGAACATCTTTTACAAGCGTCCCTACACACTCTGGATATACGAAATTACTTCCTGAGACCAATTCGTGGTACTGAGGGTCAACAAACGTATTATCAATTCATTGATTGTCAAACTGATACAGTTGCTGGAATCTACAATATGAAAATGGTAAAGTCTGATTGAGGAATTTATGATTTGTACTTACTACCGAAAACTTATATTCTAAAACACAATGTTGAAATGACTGTTGGGTGTGGTTATTTCGAGGGTCCGAGTTGAGACTAAGCTAGAAGCCCATCTATTCCAAAATCTAATTGAAAATGTTATAAATGTCGTATCCCAGCGAGTTCCTGCACTACGAATGGCAACTCAAATACGTGTCCCTTTCACAGTGACTTACCTGTGATGGGGAACTGAAAATGAACAGCTAAACGCCAATCCACACATCCAGCTGAACGAGGTCTATGATTGACCTTCTTAACCACATGAGCACGACGGTACGACCATTGAGCTCGACGGTACGACCCTTGAGCACAACAGTACGACCCTTGAGCATGACAAGATGGCCCTTAGGTACAATGACCCAGCTTATTAGGCTAAGTCATCACACTCAAGGGTTGTATACCGTCGTGCTCAAGAGTCGTTTGCCGTCGTGCTCATAACGACGTACCAGTGGCATTATCAAGGAGATAAAGTATCATGGCGACTTATCAACCAGTCAGCTGGCATCAGTAGATAAAGATCTGACGACTGACCGACATAAATACTACCACAGATAATCGCTGATCACAAAACTAATTGGACAAGACAAATGCAATACATATACATAAAGGCTTCCGTTTCAAGTGACAGTGAAATATGTAGGGACTTCAAAACAGGAAAGTGAAAAAAATAATCAACACTCACGCTAACTGAAGCTGCGTCAGTTCAGAAATTGGTGGATGACACGTATATTTAGGAAATCTGAAAAAAGAGAAAACAAAAAATGGATACAAGCTATAATCAACACACACACACACACACACAACATATATATATATATATATATATATATATATATATATATATATATATATATATATATATATATATATATATATATATATGTATATATATATAATAAATCAAGAACTATAACCTATATATGAACGGACCATCTCTGGAGAGCATACAAGTGTGGTCGTCCGTCATATGATCATGTAGTGTCAGAGACGCGACCTTGGAGCCTGAATGGTTGTAGGGAGGGACCTTACCATATCCCATCCTAGTATGAATGGCTGCAGACAGACCGACTCTACCCCGCTAGGGTTCTTACCTACTTCTCATTCATACAGGTCTGTTGTCTCACCCAAGTGAAAACTTGTATATATATATATATATATATATATATATATATATATATATATATATATATATATATATATATATATATCTTTTTTTTTTTTTTTTCAAACTATTCGCCATTTCCCGCGTTAGCGAGGTAGCGTTAAGAACAGAGAACTGGGCCACTGAGGGAATATCCTCACCTGGCCCCCTTCTCTGTTCCTTCTTTTGGAAAATTAAAAAAAATTGAGAGGGGAGGATTTCCAGCCCCCCGCTCCCTCCCCTTTTAGTCGCCTTCTACGACACGCAGGGAATACGTGGGAAGTATTCTTTCTCCCCTATCCCCAGGGATAATATATATATATATATATATATATATATATATATATATATATATATATAGAGAGAGAGAGAGAGAGAGAGAGAGAGAGAGAGAGAGAGAGAGAGAGAGAGAGAGAGAGAGAGAGAATATACAGCATATTTTCAGTTGTTAATCTTTTATATTTTCTAATTATCACAATTTTGTTCTACCATTATGTGGGTGCTCAGATACCAGCTGTCCAAAATTATCCATTTTATTTCAATCAAACTTTTGTCTTCAGACAGGCATCATCAGCAATCTACAAAAAGGAGAAAAATCTGCGTCACAAAATTTGGATGTAGAATACAAAACGCAAACAAAATGTATATAAGAAGCGAACCACAGTAATTAGAACGTAATAAGTGTGGGAAAACAATACAAGCAATACAAATTAATAGTATCATGACGGGTAGAATGAGCTATAACCTAAACATAAAATATGGATACAGAAATATAAAACTCTTAGATACGAGGAAACATAGAATAAGCTTACACGAAATAGGAATATAGACAGTCCATCACAAAATATGCTAAGTTAGGCCAAACGAGACCATATTTTCCGGGTGTAGTGTTGAGGTCAGGTCGGGCTCATATGATCCTTTCTGACCTTCGTAAGCAAGGACCGGGTATTCTAGACTGAATTCTAGACTGTAGTACGTAATACTGAAAGTGGATGGCGAGAGATGGGTGATATCATCACATCTTATGCGCGTGGCCCTGAGAAGAAAGATCATGATAGGCAAGTGTTTTGGGAGCAAGTGAGTGTGTCAGCAGTTTTGATGTAAGATACCGGGTTCTAGTGATTGGTGATTTAAATGCCAAGGTGAATAATGTGGCAGTTAAGTGTATGATTAGGAGTTATTCAGTATCACTGTATTAGGGTTATTCAGTATCATCGATGAAAATGGTAAAAACTTGTAAATTTGTGTGCTAAAAAAGGACTGGTAATTGGAAATACCTGGTTTAAAAAGGGGGGCATAAGCAAATATACGTACGTAAGTAGGATAGATGGTCAACGGGCATTACTATATTACATACTGATATGAGTGTAAAAGAGAGACTTTTGGATGTAAATGTGCTGAAAGAGGCCAGCTGGTAGGATGTCTGATCACTATCTTGTGGAGACGAGGGTGAAGGTTTGTAGAGGTTTCCGGAGAAGAGGAAATAACGTCGAGAGAAAAGTGTGTAGAGAGCAAGTGAGCTTGGAAAAGAGATTTGTGAGGAGAAATATCAGGATAGATCGAGTGTAGAATGGCAAAAGGTGAATGTAAATGAAGCAACGGGTGTGGGTGGGAGATGAGATGTATTTAAGGAAGCAGTGCTGGAATGTGCGAAAGATGCATGTGTCATGCGAAAGGTGGGCAGATTAGAAAGGGTAATGAGTGATGGGATGAAGAAGTAAAGTTGTTAGCGAAAGAGAAAAGAGAGGCGTTTGAGTGGTTCTTACAAGGAATGAGTGCAAATGACTATGGGATGCATAAGAAAAAGCGGCAGGAGACCAAGAGGAAGGAGCAGAAGTGAAAAAGAGGGAAAATGCGAGTTGGGTGAGAGAATATCAGTAAACTTTAGGGAAAATAAAGATGTTTTGGAAGAATATAAGTAACGTGCGAACTGAAAGAGAACAAACAGGAATATCATGGAAGGTGGCAAAAGGGGAAGTGGTAACAGGTAGTAATGAAATGAGATGGAGTGAGTATTCTGTATAATTGTTGAATATGTTTTATAATAGGGTGGTAGATGCAGTGTGTTTGGGTCGGGGTGGTATACGAAGCGAATGAGTCAAGGATAGTGGTTTGGTGAATAAAGAAAAGTGGTGAAAACCTTACATAAGTTGTAATGTGGCAAGGCGGATAGAGTGGATTTTAATGCAGTTGAATTTATTGAGAAATGGGGTGACTGCTGATTGGTCGGTAAGGATTTTTAATGTATGCGTGGATCATGAGGTGCCTTAGGATTGGCAGACTGCATGTATAATGCCACTGTATAAGCGAGATTTAGGCGAGAGTTCAAACTACAGAGGTATGATTTTGAGTGTGTCTGGTAAGTTGAATAGGAGAGTATTGAAATAGTGAGTGCTGAAGGCATGTACAAAGCAGCATATTGGGGAGGAGCAGTGTGATTTCAGAAGTGGTCGAGGATGTGTGGATGAGGCGTTTTCTTATGAAAATGCAAGTGAAAAACAATTAGAAAATCAGATGGATTTGTAACTGGCACATATGGATCTGGAAAAAGCATATGATAGGGTTGATAAAGATGCAGTGCTGAAGGTCTTAAGAATATACGGTGTGGGAGGAAAGCTACTAGAAGCAGCGAAATATTTACATCAAGGATGCAAGGCATATGTACTAGTAGGAAGAGAAGAGGGTGAACATAGTCGCTGTCTCCCACGTTAGCGATGCAGCGCAAGGAAACATCGAAAGAATGGCCTAACCCACCCACATACACATGTTTATACATAAACGCCCACACACGCATATATACATACCTATATATTTCAACATATACATACATATACATATACAGACATATACATATATACACATGTACATATTCATACTTGCTGCCCCCATCCATTCCCGTCGTCACCCCGCCACACATGAAATGGCATCCCCCCTTCCCCACGCGCACGCGAGGTACCGCTAGGAAAAGACGACACAGGCCACATTCGTTCACACTCAATCTCTAGCTGCCATGTGTAATGCACCGAAACCACAGCTCCCTTTCCACATCCAGGGCCCACAAAACGTTCCATGGTTTACCCCAGACGCTTCACATGCCCTGGTTCAATCCACTGTCAGCACGTCGACCCCGGTATACCACATCGTTCCAATTCACTCTATTCCTTGCACGCCTTTCACCCTCCTGTATGTTCAGGCCCCGGTCGTTCTAAATCTTTTTCACCCCATCATTCTACCTCCAATTTGGTCTCCCACTTCTCCTCGTTTCTCCTCTCTCTGACACATTTATCCTCTTTGTCAATATTTCCTCACTCATTCTCTCCATGTGACCAAACCATTTCAATACACCCTCTTCTGCTCTCTCAACCACACTCTTTTTATTACCACACATCTCTCTTACGCTTTCATTTCTTACTCGATAAAACCACCTCACACCATACCACATATTGTCCTAAAACATTTCATTTCCAGCACATGTACCCTCCTCCGCACAACCCTAAAGATAGCCTCGCAACCATATAACATCGTTGGAACCACTATTCCTTCAAACATACCCATTTTTGCTCTACGAGATAACGTTCTCGCCTTCCACACATTCTTTAACGCTCCCAGAACCTTCGCCCACTTCCCCATCCTGCGACTCATCTCCGCTTCCATGGTTCAATCCGCTGCTAAATCCATTCCCAGATATCTAAGACACTTCACATCCTTCAGTTTTTCTCCATTCAAACTTACCTCCCAATTGACTTGTCCCTCAATCCTACTGAACCTAATAACCTTGCTCTAATTCACATTTCCTCTCAGCTTTCTTCTTTCATACATTTTACCAAACTCAGACACTAACCACTGCAGATTCTCACTTGAATCAGCCACAAGAGCTGTATCATCAGAGAACAACAACTGACACTTCTCAAGCCCTCTCATCCACAATAGACTGCATACTTGCCCCTCTCTCCAAAACTCTTGCATTCACCTCCCTAACAACCCCATCCAAAAACAAATTAAACAACCATGGAGACATCACACACACCTGCTGCAAACCGACATTCACTGGGAACCAATCATTTTACTCTCTTCCTACTCGTACACATGCCTTGCATCCTTGATAAAAACTTTTCACTGCTTCTAGTAACTTACCTCCCACACTATATACTATTAATACCTTCCACAGAGCATCTCTATCAACTCTGTCATATGCCTCCTTCAGATTCATAAATGCTACATAAAAATCCATCTTTTTTCTAAGTATTTCTCTCATACATTCTTCAAAGCAAACACCTGATCCACGCATCATATACCACTTCTGAAACCACACTGCTCTTCCCCAGTCTGATGCTCTGTACATGCCTTCACCTTCTCAATCAATACCATCCCATATAATTTCCCAGGAATACTCAACAAACTTATACCTCTGTAATTTGAACACACCTTTATCCCCTTTGCCTTTATACAATGGCACTATGCATGCATTCCGCTAATCCTCAGGCACTTCACCATGAACCATACATACACTGAATATCCCTACCAGCCAGTCAACAACACAGTCACCCCCTTTTTTAATAAATTCCACTGCAATGCCATCCAAACCCGCCGCCTTGCCGGCTTTCATCTTCCACAAAGCTTTCACTACCTCTTCTCTGTTTACCAAACCATTCTCCCTGACCTCTCACTTCGCACACCACCTAGACCAAAACACCCTATATCTCCCACTCTATCATCAAACATATTCAACAAACCTTCGAAATACTCACTCCATCTCCTCACTTCACCACTACTTATCACCTTCCCATTAGCCCCCTTCACCGATGCTCCCATTTGTTCTCTTGTCTTACGCACTTTATTTACCTCCCTCCAAAACATCTTTTTATTCTCCCAAAAATTTAATGATACTCTCTCACCCGAACTCTCATTTGCCCTCTTTTTCACCTCCTGCACCTTTCTTTTGACCTCCTGCCTCTTTCTTTTATACATCTCCCAGTCATTAGCACTACTTCCATGCAAAAATCGTCCAAACGCCTCTCTCTTCTCTTTCACTAACAATCCTACTTCTTCATCCCACCACTCACTACCCTTTCTACTCTGCCCACCTCCCAACTTTCTCATACCACAAGTATCTTTTGCGCAAGCCATCATTACTTTCCTAAATACATCCCCTTCCTCCCTCACTCCCCTTCCGTCATTGGCTCTCAACTTTTTCCATTCTGCACTCAATCGCTCCAGGTACTTCCTCACACAATTCCCCTTCCCAAGCTCACTTACTCTCACCACTCTCTTTACCCCATTCCCTCTTCTTTTCTGAAAACCTTAACAAATCTTCACCTTCGCATAGGTTGACAGAAATGCTTTGTGGAAAGTCTTAAGAATATATGGTGTGAGAGGCAAGCTGATAGAAGAAGAGAAGTTTTCATCAAGAGTGTATGGCATGTGTACGAGTAGGAAGAGAAGAGAGTGATTGATTCCCAGTGAAGGTTTATGTGCAGCAGGGGTTCTTTAATTTGTTTAAGATTAGGGTGGCGAGGGAGATAAATGAAAGACTTTTGGAGAGAGGGGAGAGTATGCAATCTATTGGGGGTGAAAGGGCCTGGAAAATGAGTCAGTTGTTGTTCGCCGATGATACAGCACTGGTGGTTGATTTGAATGAGAAACTGCAGGAGTTGGTGACTGAGTTTGGAAGAGCGTGTGAAAGGAGAGAGTTGAGAGTAAATGTGAATAAAAGCAAAGCGATTAGGTTCAGCACGGTTGAGGGACAAGCTATTTGGGATGTAAGCTTGCATGGAGAAAACGTGGAGGTGAAGTGTTCTAGATATCTGGGAGAGGAACCTTGAAAGCGGAAGCGAGTCATCGGGTGGGTGAGGAAGTAAAGGTCCTGGGATCGATGAAGAATGTGTGGAAGGAGGGAACGTTATCTCCGAGAGCAAAAATGGGGATGACTGAAGAATAGTGGTTCCAATAATATTGTATGGTTGCAAGGCAGGGGCTGTAGATAGGGTTCTCCGTAGGAGGGTGGATATGTTGGAAATGAAAAGTTTGAGGACAATATATAGTGTGAGGTGGTTTGATCGAGTAAGTAACGAAAAAGTAAGAGAGATGTGTGGTAATAAAAAAAGTGATTGAGAGAGCAGAAGAGGGTGTTTTGAAATTATTCGAACACATGGAGAGAATGAGTAAGGAAAGGTTGACAAAAAGGATGTGTGTGTCAGATGTGGAGGAGGAAAGGTGAAGCGGTGGTGGAAGAATGGAGTGAATAAGACTTTAAGGGAGGGTGAAAGGCGTGCACGGAATAGAGTGAATTGAAACTAAGTGGTGTACTGGGGTTCGACGTGCCGTCAATGGACTAAACCAGGGCATGTGAAACGTCTGTGGGGGCTGGATGTGGATAAAGAGCTGTGGTTTCGGTGCATTACACATGACAGCAAGAGAATGGATGTGAGTGGATGTGGTCTTCGTATGTTTCTCAGAGCTACTTCGTTGTTGAAAGGGGTGGCGAAGCTGTTTCCTGTGGGGCTGGGGGGAGCCGGGAATGGATAAAGGTGTGCAAGTATGAATATGTACATGTATATATATATATATATATATATATATATATATATATATATATATATATATATATATATATATATATATATATACGTGCATGTGCATATGTGTATATATGTGTATGAGAGTGGGTGGGCCTTTCTTCGTATGTACATGTGTGTGTGTGTGTGTGTGTGTGTGTGTGTACGTGTGTGTATTTATAGAGAGACTTCTGAATGGAAATGTGCTGAAAGGGGCAACTGGTGGAATGTCTGATCACTATCTTGTGGAGATGAGGGTGAAGACTTAAAGAGGTTATCGAAAAAGGAAACAATGCTGGGGAGAAGAAAGTGATGAGAGTACGTGAGCTTGGGAAAGAGACTTGTGTGAAGAAATAGCAGGAGAGATATAATGTAGAACAGAAAAAGGTGAGAGTAAATGAAGCGAGAGGAGTGGGTGTGGAACGAGAGGTATTTAGGAAAGCAGTGAATGCATGTGCAAGCGATGTATTTGTCATGCGAAAGGTGGGAGGTGATTTGTATGGGAAGTGATAACAGCGAGTGATGAAGTAAGGAGGAGATGGAGTGAGTATTTTGAAAAACTGCTGGATACGTTTGATGATAGGGTAGCAAATGTAGGGTGTTTGGGTCGGGGCGGTATGCGCAGTGAGAGAGTCAAGGAGAGTGGTTTGGTGAAAAAAAGAAGAGGTGGTGAAAGCCTTACGTAAGATGAAACGTGGCAAAGGCGGGTGGAGTGGATGAAATTGGAATAAATTTCTTAAGAAAGAGGGTTACTGTTGTTGATTGGTTAGTAAGTATTTTCAATGTATGTATGGATTAAGCTGATGTGCCTAAGGATTGATGAAATGCATGTATAGTGCCGCTGTATAAAGGCAAGTGTTCAAACTACAGAGATATAATTTGTTCAGTGTATCTGGTGAGTTGTATGGGAGAGTAGTGACAGAGAATGAGGGCATGTATAGAGCATCAGATTGAGGAGGATCTGGAGAAAGCATATAATAAGGTTGATAGAAATGCCTTGTGGAAAGTTTTAAGAATATAATGGCGTGGGAGGAAAGCTGCTAGAATCAGTGAGAAGTTTTCATCAAGTGCGTAAAGCGTGTCCACGAGTTGGAAGAAAGGAGAATGAATGATTCCAAGTGGAGCTTGGTCTGCAGAAGGTGTGCGTTATTTTACCATGGATGTTTAATTTGTTTCTTGATGAGTTTTTGATTGAGGTAAATGCAAGAGTCTTGCAGAGATGGGAGATCATGCAGTCTGTAAGGAATGAGGAGGCCTTGGAAATGAGTCAGTTGTTGTTTGCTGAAGACACAGCACTGGTGGCAACTTCGAATGAGAAACTGCATAAGTTGATGACTGACTTTGAAAGAGTGTGTAAAAGGAGGGAACTAAAAGTAAACGTAAATAAAAGCAAAGCTTATTAGGTTTAGCACGGATGAGATAACGCTACCTGGGGTGTGAGTTTGAATGAAGAGAAACTAAAGAAGTGAAGTGCTTTAGATATCTGGGTGTGAAACTGGCGGCAAAATGAACCATGGAAGCGGAAGCGAGTCACAAGGTGATCGAGGGGGCGTGGGTTCTTAGAGCAATTAAGAATGTGTAGAATGGGAGGTTGTTATCTGGGAGTGTGAAAATGGGTATGTTTGAAGACATAGTAGTTCCGTCATTGTTTTATGAATGCGAGACATGAGCTATAGATGAGGATGTTCGAAGGAGAGTGAATATGTTGAAAATGAAATATTTTAAGACAATATGTGGTGTGAGGTGATTTGATTGAGTCAATAATAAAAGGGTAAGAGAAAGGCGTGGTAAAATAGTGTGGTTGAGAGAGCTAAAAGAGAAGTACTGCATGGTCTGGACATAAGAGAGAAAACGAGAGAGGAAAGGTTGACAAAGAGGATATATGTGTCAGGTGGAGGGAACAAGGAGAACTGGGCGACCAAATTTTAAATGAAAGGATGAAATAATAATGATTCTGAATGGTCGGGTTAGAGTGAATTGGAGCGTTGTGGTGTACAGGGGTCGACTTGCTGACAATGGACTGAACTAAGACATGTGAAGCGGCCAGGATAAACCATGGAAAGGTTTGGGGACCTGGGATGTGGATAGGGAGCTGTGATTTCGGTGCATTATAGGTGACAGCTAGAGAAATGATGTGAGCGGATGCGGTCTTTCTTCGTCTGTTCCTGGAGCTACCTTTCTAACATGGGAAACGGCGATCAAGTATGAAGGGGTATATATATATATATATATATATATATATATATATATATATATATATATATATATATATATATATATATATTCGCCATTTCCCCCGTTAGCGAGTTAGCGGTAGGAACAGAGGACTGAGCCCAAGAGGAGAAAAGCGACTTGTTAACCAAATAGCTACGTCTCTTCGTTGTATATCAACTGACTTATAATTCTCTCTTGTATCTCCCCTGCTGATGTGATTCTTACACGAAAGTGCACTTGGGAACTATCGTGTTTCATTTCCCCGTGGACTCAGGAATATACTTGATCACGCACTCAACTGTGATCCTTTCCAATATATATATATATGTATATATATATATATATATATATATATATATATATATATATATATATATATATATATATACGTTCCACTTCTTCAATCGTCTGCTACACGTTCCACTTTACTCGCCTATGCTTACCTTTGCATACTCACCAAATTTCCATTCTTTCCTTCCTGATCAATGCTACCTTTGAAACAGAACCTCGTAAGAATGTCTTACAAAAAAAAGAATTGCTGCAGAATGTGCAAAGTCTCCATCTTATGATGCTATGTTTTTAAATCTTAAGTAAACCTGTTATCTCTCTCTCTCATCTTGAAATGCGAACAAGGCTCGTTTTATGCCTTCTGTGTCTACAGATAACTGAATCCAATGGCTCCTCATATGAAGATTTCTTTTCTTTCTATCATTTCATCGCTTGCAAGATTTCGTGACCATAAACATAGAAGGCGAAACCAGCAACTTTAATCTCAAGTTTTTCCTACTGATTATAATCTAACACTATGGACGCGACACCGGCAACTTTCCCCTCAAGTTCCTCCTCTTAATTTACTACTAATAATGAGGCGACACACCTGCAACTTGAACCTCAAGTTGCTGCTGCCGAATATCTAAGAGTAATAATAAACTACCATACTTCCTGTGTGCGGCTGCAGAATATCAACTAGCCCCCTGCATCACGACCACACGTCCCTGCAGGGCGACCACACGACCCTGCAGGGCGACAAGCACGACCCTTGGGTCTGGCTACGTCAAAAGAAAGAATGTCTTACCATACGCGAACCGGCCACGCCTTTGCCTTCAAATAGATTCCGCGGGACTCGTGAGGCGTTCGATCCTGACCCGTTTCTGGTAATGTTGAGGCACTGGCGTCCTCCTTCTCGTTCTCCTCCTCCTCCTCCTTCTCCTCCTCCTGCCCACCACGTGATCTCCAGCCCACGTGACTCGCCCCTCTCACGTGGCCACGCTCTGGAGACTAGATGTTTACGTGGCGGCCACACGGAGAAAACCACTTTCTCTCTCTCTTCCCTCGTGTCCCATTATTTCTTACGTGTTCCCTAGTTCGGTCCTGTTTTCTCCTAACCCAGATACCGACAGAAGTAGGCTTTCACACACCTGCGGCTGACGTTCTTTCTCTGCTTGTCTCGCCGACTCCAGAAGTTATTCTAATGCCGCTATTAAGAGTCTCCTGCTGAAGATGTCCTGGACACGTCTATGAAATTTGGGTACCAGACTAAGATTCCAAAAAAAAGCCAAAAAAATATGTGAGCATACAAACCAGAGCGACACAAGTGTAATTAGGACAAGTAAAAGGCCTAGACAAGGAACAGAGAGAAGCAGAAAAACCAATGACATGTAAGTCATCAGTATAAAACATTATCAAGAAGAGAGACTAAAGAGAAAATGTAAGTAAAACAGAGCCGAGTGTTAAGTTAGCGTTTAATCACAATGGAAGACATGTTATTTCCAGAAATGCCTGCATGGAAGGGACCAGAAATCACGGAAAGCGTCGAAATCATTGCAAGAAATATACGTCCACGCAAGAAGGATCTAGATCTATTTAAAACATCTGACCCTGAGGGTAAACATACCATGAGATGAGATCCTGCAACCAAGGATTATCAGTAAAAAAAAGAAAAAAAAAGAAGGGTTAAGTCACATGGTATACAAGTAGCTGTACTTCGTCGGTACAAGGAAATGGTTGACTGGCTAAAAACAAGTGGTAGTGGTTAATGAACAAGCCGTAGAATGGTCAGACGTAAGAAGTGGCGTGCCATGGGGATGTTAATAACACTAAAAATGGACTTTGCTGTAAGACATCAACATTTATCAATCATATCAAACTTAGAAAAAAAGCTATAACAAGATTTTTTTTTCCTTTTTATACGTTTAAATCTGCAGATGAACACAGGCGGACTGAGTGACTTGGCTCACACGAGGCAAATGAATTTTGACATCGAAAAGGACAAAGTTGTATGTCTGTTGTAAAAACGAAAAGACAAGCTGCAGTATGAACCCCGTTGACCCACATAACGTATATAAGGCAAAGAAGAATAGATGTGATAATCTCCGATGACCTAAAGCCATGAAAGCAGTGGGAAAGCAGCAGTAAAAAGAACGAAACTTTGGATTTCATTTGTATGGAATTCTGATTCAAGTCTTAGAATCTAATCTTACTCTTTATATGTCAGTGGTGCCTCGTTTACTTTAATAGTGCGTCCGATTCGGTCTCTCTCCTTGAAAAATGACTGAGGACCAGCAACACTGAGCCATCAACATGATTTCCGGATTGAGGAACACAATCTTCGAAATCCTGTCGAGAAAACTTTAAGATATTTAACTTTGAAAAGAGAAGGTTATGATGTTAAATCAAATCAAGGTACAAGAAGTTATAAAAGGCTTGAACAATCCTGATTTCAACAGCTATTTAAGGTGAGATCAGTCCGATTTTACTCTCAGTAGTAGACACAATAGTGCTGGGGATTCAGCTTACCTCAAATGAAGATATGAAATTTCTTTTACAAAATGATAACAAAATGATAACATATAGAAGCATATACCAAGAAGAAGATTTCACAGTAAGACCATAAATATGTTTGAGAGGTAAACAGACTCGAAAAAATATCCGTCATAAACCCACAAATGAAGTTTGTTTGCGCTTGTGTTGAAAAATCTAACCTACATTTCTCATATCCACACTTTGCTCTTTCACTCATTCAACAATAAGCCCTATGTTCCTCATCTCTTCTATCACAGACACAGCCTCGAAGGGACCCAATTGTCTGCTGTTTTTTTGTACTCCTTTGTATTCGTCCTGAGACTGTGTACTGAACCACAAGACAAGCCACTTGAGATGTTAACTATACGCTCGAGGAGGATCTGGTACTGAAAAATGGAAGCGAATTTCCTTTATGATAAAAGCAACAGAGAAAATGTGTGAGAAATCCCAAGTTAGGATCTATTCAAGTAATTTGCCGGAAGGCTTTATGTCGTTTACAATTAATGCTAAAAAAAATCTATTTGAAAAAAAAAAAGAAAAATTCAGGATGACACAATCAAATTTAAACGAATTCCTGCATTATATAAAACAAAGTAATACGAAGGGATTCAAACAGCAATGGACCACTGGGTCTTTTCGAGGCTGCTTGTGATAGTGGAAGAGATATTGAAATCATATATCACTGTGGTAAGAGTAGAAATACGTACATATCAGAACTAGAAAAATATTATGAACTTTTCATATAGTTAAGGAGGTACAAATAATGTCAGTCGTGGATGTGAAGCGAAACACTTAAGTCTATTTTTAAACGTATCTATTGTACTACTTTCAACCACACTGATTGGTAAACCATTCCATCTGTTAACAATCCTGTGGAAGAAAAAGTATTTTGTCTCATTCGAGCTTGTAACCACTACAACGAGTTGTTAGATCGAGATTACCAAAGCCTTTGCTAATTTTGAATACCTGTATCAAATCACACCTTAACATCCTCATTCCTAACCTAAATAGATTCAAGTTGTTTAGTCGGTTCTCAGATAATTTGTTTCTCAGTCCGGGAGTCATCTTGGTAGCTCGTCTCTGTACTCTCTCCATTCTGCTCCGTCTTTCCTCAATTAGGGTGACCAAAACTGAACACAATATTCAAGATGAAGACTCACGAGTGACGTGTAAAGCGTAGGGATAATTTCCCTGGACTTAAATTCGATCCCCTTGCCTATTAATTCAAGAACTTTGTTCGCCTATCAACTGCTTCTGCGTTCTGCTTACTTGGTTTTAGATCACCAGAGATTATTCCATCCAAGTCTTTTTCTTCATTTACTTTTCGCAGTTCAACCGAAGTCGCACTGCAGCTTGCCATTTCCCTTTTACTACCAAGACTGACGAAATCGATCCAAATGGTTAATGAGGATGATGGATGCACAATACAGTGAGGTCAAGCTGTACCTGAATCACACCACGAGGAGGGAATTACAGGAACCCCCCCTTACAGACATCCTTACAAATAGACACCCGTTCTATTTCAGGTGAAGAGTTCACAAACTAACCTCTAAATATGGTCAATGTTCAAATTACCTTACGTACGTGGGACCAGGTTAGATGTTCAGCACCTTCTGTAACAAACATTTGACCCACAATCTTCTTAGTAAATCAAACGAGCCTTGAATGGCATGAGAAAATATCAAAGGTAGAACTCAGACAGTGGAGACAGCAGGAAGATGATTCCCGCAATAGTCTAATAGAAAGATCCATAAATGTAACCGAGAAATCTGAAATTGAAATTTGAGTGTGCTGGAATTAGTGTTGAGGATATGCGAGATGGAGTTAGACCTTCCTTGTGGCAACGTAAACCTTTGTGTCAACACGTCAGGGAAAACATCAGAATTAGAGGCACTGGTTGAACCAACACCTTCCTTAGTTGTGCCCCAGCTCGTCAGGACACACCTCAGGACTCACTGGCAAAGCAGACCTTCTTTGTGTTGCAAAAGAGTTTTCTGTACAAACAAGCCACGCAACACACCCGATTCCGAGGTAGTGATACACCTCTGACTGACTGACAGGGTACACACCAAAGTCGGGCACACTGATGAACCATACACGTTCTTTGTGTTTCGACACATCAGGGAACCCACCCGGTGTGAAAACACTCATGAACTAAACCGAATCCCATGTTTCCTGCACAGCTGTTGGAATCAAAATAGCCAATAGAAAAATACATACAGTATGTATGAATGTTTATATATAAAACTTCCAATACCAACTATATATATATATATATATATATATATATATATATATATATATATATATATATATATATATATATATATTTTTTTTTTTTTTTATTTTTTTTTTTTTATACTTTGTCGCTGTCTCCCGCGTTTGCGAGGTAGCGCAAGGAAACAGACGAAAGAAATGGCCCAACCCACCCCCATACACATATATATACATACGTCCACACACGCAAATATACATACCTACACAGCTTTCCATGGTTTACCCCAGACGCTTCACATGCCTTGATTCAATCCACTGACAGCACGTCAACCCCGGTATACCACATCGCTCCAATTCACTCTATTCCTTGCCCTCCTTTCACCCTCCTGCATGTTCAGGCCCCGATCACACAAAATCTTTTTCACTCCATCTTTCCACCTCCAATTTGGTCTCCCTCTTCTCCTCGTTCCCTCCACCTCCGACACATATATCCTCTTGGTCAATTTTTCCTCACTTATTCTCTCCATGTGACCAAACCATTTCAAAACACCCTCTTCTGCTCTCTCAACCACGCTCTTTTTATTTCCACACATCTCTCTTACCCTTACGTTACTTACTCGATCAAACCACCTCACACCACACATTGTCCTCAAACATCTCATTTCCAGCACATCCATCCTCCTGCGCACAACTCTATCCATAGTCCACGCCTCGCAACCATACAACATTGTTGGAACCACTATTCCTTCAAACATACCCATTTTTGCTTTCCGAGATAATATTCTCGACTTCCACAAATTCTTCAAGGCTCCCAGAATTTTCGCCCCCTCCCCCACCCTATGATCCACTTCCGCTTCCATGTTTCCATCCGCTGCCAGATCCACTCCCAGATATCTAAAACACTTCACTTCCTCCAGTTTTTCTCCATTCAAACTCACCTCCCAATTGACTTGACCCTCAACCCTACTGTACCTAATAACCTCGCTCTTATTCACATTTACTCTTAACTTTCTTCTTTCACACACTTTACCAAACTCAGTCACCAGCTTCTGCAGTTTCTCACATGAATCAGGATCACAGTTTTGCACGTGATCAAGTATATTCCTACGAGTCCATGGGGAAAATGAAACACGATAAGTTCCCAAATGCACTTTCGTGTAATAATCACATCATCAGGGTAGATACAAGAAATGAATATAAGTCAGTTGATAAACAACGAAGAGACGTAGTTAGGACGCCATTTGGTAAACAAGTGATCGTCCAAGACACAACGAGCGTATCATAAACTTACTATGAGGACAAGAAG
>NC_092230.1:28901354-28933854 GCF_036320965.1 Panulirus ornatus | reverse complement strand
TTTCTTTAACCTAATGTGAACACTGATGGCAAACGGGAAAGATTAAACTTCTTGCAAACGTGAACATACGAAGATAAGCAAAACAGAGAAATAATTATATTACACTGACGATTTCTGAAAATGAATTTGATGTGGCGTACGATTTAAGATTAGGATTATACTACAGTGCTCGCCTACCAATGTTCTGAAGTACGTACAACAGATACGGACGTGTTAGAAGCTCAGTTCAACTAGAGATGAGCATAGAGGTAAGTGAAGGATTGTTCTATTCAGAGATACTCAACACCTCCCTCTCCTGTCACACGATGTAGAGAACACTGCAAAAACGCAGCCACATGGAAACATATTTACATAGAACACAACGAAATAAAAGACACACACAAACACACACACAGACACATGTACAGACAGACACACAGACACATGCACAGACACACTCGCACGCACGCACACACACACACACACACACACACACACACACACACACACACACACACACACACACACACAAACGTACATACACACACACACACACACACACACACACATCAATAAAGACATACTTCATGGTGATCCTAAACGTGTACCATTTTAATTACTTCTTTCAATCCGGATATTATATATATATATATATATATATATATATATATATATATATATATATATATATATATATATATATATATATATACCTCGCTAACGCGGGAGACAGCGATAAAGCAAAATAAATAAATAAAATATAAATATATACACACACACACACACACGGGACTATGTTGCTAAGGTGGCCTCCGTGGCATATCCAATTTCACAGGAGATACAAGAGTGAACACATATGAACAGTCTGAGGAAATGATGCCTGAAATGGCGGTCCCGGACCTTCCAAGGAAGGCACATCCATACATCCGAGACGCTATCCTTTTTTCGGGAGGGAGAGGGAAGGTGTGGGGGGGTCAAGTGAACGATGCCAACCACATGGTTGTGAGAAAAGGGAGAACCGAGATGAACGACAGTCACACACACAGCCTTGATTGGTAGTTAGTTCCACTTGATAAAGTAGAGGAATCGAGTGCAAAGAAAAAATAAAACGCCAACTGGTCGATCCTCTTCTAGAAATGACTGAGGATGTGTATAACGCGACGGAAATACAATTTCACAAAATGAATTCAAATGTCCTGTTGCACTTGAGGGATCTGGTGGTCACGAAGACAGAATTAGTCTCATTTCTAGATTATCGCTTCCTTTACGAGCCATATCATTCTGTGGCACCTACCCACCACCTAGTGATGACACTTAGCTAATGCGTAAGCCGGTCTGCCCACAGTACAAAGAGGAATTCAAAGAGAAAAAGGGAAGTGCTTCCATCAAGGAAAAGAGGAGGAGAGATAATCATAAGACAGAGCACACTGCAGCAGTAACTTACCTTCCATAACTCTACGCCGGAGAGACCACATTATAACGACAGTGTCAAGGATTGAGACAGAGATATAGCGAGACATGAGCGAGAGATGTGAATGAACAGAAGATAATACATTGCCATCATCATCAGAGAGAGAGAGAGAGAGAGAGAGAGAGAGAGAGAGAGAGAGAGAGAGAGAGATGATCTCCACTCCTCCTCTCTGACCTGCCAGGCGTTGTGTTATCAAGTTATCCAATAACTGCAACAAACGACGAGGGGGTAAAGTAATCTGCTTATCAGAATGAGTGTGGCTGTGTATCTGCCGGGACATCAGGACGCTGATGGTGGGTGACGATACCCTCCAATCAAGACGATCATTATGGTATTACCCGACTCTGCCACACATTGTTCCCAAGGCTAATCTAAAGCGACAAATGTTATCTACTGAAATATGTATCGTAATGCAGGGGGGAATGAGATCATATATTTGCACTATGTGTACATGATATCATCCATTAGTGTTTCGGGATTCCCATTTTCTTTTCTCTTTATTAAATATGGATATATCACATATGTATACCCTCGCTCTATGAACGACTATAGGCGGTATACAAGATATATTGAAATCCAGTCGAAGAAACAACCTTAGATTGTTACATCGAAAATAAGCGTCGACTACAATATATGATCGTTTGATTAGAAAAAAATACAACATATATATATATATATATATATATATATATATATATATATATATATATATATATATATATATATATATACATATATATATATATATATATATATATATATATATATATATATATATATATATATATATATATATATATATATATATATATCCACTTCGTGGAAGCCAATTCTTCGGGAAACTGTCAAATGGGAAAATGATGTACGCATTAAATAACATTTCATTATTACCTGTTATTAACTTGAGCAATTGTTAACCAGAGCAAGTCATCAAATGAACATTAATATCCATGATTTTCAAATTTTTGGTGGGAACAAATTACCAGTCAACATAAATTTTCATTTTATTTTTAGCGACTAAAATTGTATTTGCGAATTCTTTCAGTCTCATTCTGATACATACGATGTAAAACAATCTTCTTTTCCATAAACATTTTCATGTCTGAAGTCCGTAGACTTTTGCCGAGTGGAAACATATTCCCGAATATTTACAATATCGCTCTTATATTTGGCAAATAGATCCACTGAGGGACATGGGAAAAACTTCAAATACCAGATCAGAATTACGGAGAGAAGACACTTAATGCATGTATGATAAACCAATAATCATCAATTCATTACAATGCAATACAGCTCGTAATGTAGTTCAAGCTGGTTCTCAACGGTTATGGAAACTCAAGATAACTAATATTTATTGGTAAAAGAATACTCTGCAATAAGGTGTACCTAACGACACCTAGCTAGACTCATGCCATCATTACACCTAACAGGTAATTAGCATGAGAGGAATCAGTCAGGGTCTGCTGCGCTATACAGTTCACAGGATGAACAGGACTGCCAAGGAGGTATCCAGCAGATGATAACAGAAAAAAAAGGAGGGAAACGAACTGATGAACGAAAGATGTTGTTGTGCTTACTACGACTTGCGGATAAACCAGCAGGGTAAACCACACGAACGTTCTGTGAGGTGAAGTAGCAGTTCTGTAGCATGGCTCAGAACAGACAGGTTAAGCCCGAGTAAGAAACAGACTGCGTCTTGGGTAAGGACACACTAGTATGGTAGCTTAATGATAGACTGGACTATGGTTTAGAACAGACAGATATGGTCGTATAACAAAATTGAGAAAAGAAAAACTGGAGCATGGTTTAGAACAAACAAGTTTCATATACATTAATTAATATATATATATATATATATATATATATATATATATATATATATATATATATATATATATATATTCATATATATATATTTCCAGCCCCCCGTTCCCTCCCCTTTTAGACGCCTTCTATGACACGCAGGGAATACGTGGGAAGTATTCTTTCTCCCCTATCCCTAGGGATATATATATATATATATATATATATATATATATATATATATATATATATATATATATATATATTGATCACACTAGTTCGTGATGATAGTTATGAAGGTGAAATCGCAATTCAGTATTTCATATTGAAACATGTAATTTTTCTATACATGTGGCACATGATGTTCTACCGTGACAACCCGCCTCATCAAGTGCCAATAATTCATCATTTTCTTATTTTGTAATCCCCAACACCGCCACAAAATTGCCGTCTTCTATTTGCGTCGTCTAGAATGACAGAAGGAAGACGGCATTTTCACGGTTGCGCTAGGATTAAAAAAAAAAAAAATGATTGGTACATGATGTGGCGGATCGTCTCCTTGAAACACGTATTACATGTATAGAAAAATCACACGGTACATAAAATTATATGAACTACTGAACTGCGATTTCACCATATGTATGTATGTGTGTATATATTTTCTTCCTTCTTTCATACTATTCGCCATTTCCCGAGATAGCGAGGTAGCGATATATATATATATATATATATATATATATATATATATATATATATATATATATATATATATATATATATATATATGAAGATAAGACACACTGTAATGAAAGCAAATTCAGCTCGTCATGTTGTAGGGAGGCAGCTATACAAGAACACTTGTGGGTGTGTGTTAAGGCCCTTGTGTATGATACGCAGCACCAGTCCTTATCCAGTGATGAAATGAAAAACATTTGACTTAAGAATGAAAGACTCACATGAGTTGCGGGTTATATCCGTCATCAAGCGTTAAGCCAAAGATCGAGAAGGCGGCTCGTGTTTGTGGACCGATTCTTCTAAACAGGCCACTTGTGCGTGAGTCGGCGATAGAAAGAGAGCGGACCTGATGAATACGAGTCAACACAGCACTGGCTCACTACACCACTGCTACTACTACTACCAATCCCCCGGTCAACCCAGCACCGGCGCTTACCCCGTAATACGCGCCCATAAATCTATGTACATATGATCTTGGACAGGTGTTATGGAAGCCTAGCTCGCCCTCATATCCTGTGGTTTATATATACCATCTGTTTAGCTCCAGTGTGCGTAGCATCACAAGTGAGAGAAGGAATCCATACAAAGTTTATTATCAAAGCTTTGCACCCAGAGGCCCCAATATATCTTCTATAATATTCTGAATGTTATTTTCAAAGGACTGTTATGATAATATATTAGAAAACGATGTAGGGTATCATATCCGGGTACTCCAGCTAGTTAGTATAAGCTATTGATGTAGTCGAAATAGCCTTCAAGTGCACGCACGAACACATCTTGAAAGACAAGACATTTATCACATAATCCAGAGAATTTTAAATCATAGGTACCACAATGGTCACCCACACTACAAACGAATCGATATTGGCAGTGGTCGAGCCGAGGACAACGAACACAGCTGCTAGCACATATTAGCAGCAGACAGATTAATCAACTATAGAAGTACGAGGGACAAGGGATGATAAAATTTCAAGTTTCGGGTTCCCTATTAGAACCGACGACGTAAACTTGAAGTGGTGCTTAACGTTGCTGGACTCCGTCTGTTCGAAGTCACACTGCGTTTGAAAAGTCACCTTTTAGGGAGGCTGTATCACCATCATTTAACGTCACAGAACTTCTCCGTTCGAAGGAGTCCATCCTGTCCCTGATACTGAATGCAGAGCATGGTAACACCAGGACCCTTTCAGAAAGATGCCCTCTGGTAATTGTGGATGTATAAGAAACCGATCTCATGCTGCACACAGTTCATCACTCACGCGGGTAACCTGTTTATGAAAACCTACATGTGCCTTACAGAGGGGGAGGGGTTTTTACGTATCTCCTGAAACCTTTTTAACAATTTATGTCTTTTAAATCATTTCGTTCACCCACTGGCAAATAACCGCAAAAATAATTTCTTCAAGTCTTCTACACTCCTTAATTACTTCTTAATTTGTCCTTAAGTTAATGCGTTCCATTACATCAAATAAAAGAATCGAATTAATATGCACACCGTCAAGTCGATTCAGAATCTTGACGAAGGGTATAACAGCGTGCCTCTCTTCACGTCTCCCTCCTAGTGCAAATAAGTCTATGGCTACTATCCTCCTCTCTGTAACTCACTCCCTTCAAGTCCGGAGCTTATAATAAAACCGGCTGTAGACCTTCTCCAGCAGATCTGCACGTCTCTTGAAATGGAGTGACCACAATGATCGGCATTGTAATACATAATGGATATACTTTTCTAAAAATCTTATCAACATGAAGGCCATTTTGATGCTGGCCAGTGAATTATTCATCTCCCTTACAGTTCTCACAGTTGAATTCTCTTGATAAAGGGTTGTTTGGCACTCAGTCACCTCCATGGTTCCTGTTGCCTGTTTCGTGCATGATGGTAGGGCGGCCGGTATGAATTTCGTCAACAAAGTAGCACACCGAAGTAGTAAGCTAACTTGCTCTTTTCATAAGTACTTTCATGTGTGGTTATCTACTTGTACAGTCGGGGGGAAAGACTTGAACTCACAAGGTCTACTCTCTTAATATCTCTTCTCAAATATGAATAATCTTTTTGGGTATCTGAATTTTCTTAGGATTAACGTGTTTCTTAATTCAACTTGTTCCATTCTCTTAACATGGTAATATGTATTTACATTATTTCAGACTATCCCTTGCTATGTTTCTTGTCCTATCTTTTAGCTGAATAGTTGCACCCCGGTAACAAAGATATACTCAAAATCAACATTTTCAAATTGGTGAAGATACCACAGTCTAGTAACAAGGTCTCCCATCTTCCATAAACAGATTCACTTTAATTTCAATACATCAAGTTCAATGTCTGTTGCTCGACGATAATCTCTCTTAACAAGTTTTCACGGCATCATTAAGTGGTGTGACCAAAGTTGTGATGCATACATTAATTTGGCTGTAGTATGTTCTGTCAATATCTTACTTCTTACAGAGATAATGATAGTAATATGTCGAAATCTAAAAGTCTACTGACTTTTAGACAGCCATGCTCCAAGGCCTGTCTTACCGTTTCCCATATCGAATCACTGGGTTGAGTTTCATTAACCTCATTAACTGACGATCTGAAGTCGTAATTTCTCTATTAGAATGGCACAATCTTAAATTATCTTTATTGTTTTAGTAAGTTTAGCATCATCTATATTTATTGAGTACGACTCAAGTCCTTCAGGAAGAACTTGTAAACGGGTCAGAGATAGATGTGGACCAAAGACTGAATCCTGCACGACACCAAGAGTTGCATTAATTTAGTCGGACTTGCTCTCTACTTCCTTCCGCTAAATTCTTAATCCAGTGATCTTTAGCGAAAGCCTCTCTTGTGCTGTTATGCTGCTGTATTTACTGGTAATGAATAACAAATCGATCATCATCTTGATCAAAATGATCAACCTTCCCTCCTCATTCGCTTGCCTGGATATCTAGCGCTTCTAACATCCTACTTTAGAAGGGTGTTAGATGCTATCTACAAGTCTAAGAACACATGGTTCACTCATCTATCTCTTTTTCTTGACTAGTTTTCACTATCTAGCCCCCTTTCCCTTTGCAAGAATGATCGATTTGCTTTCCCATTATCTTTCTCCTTTGTCACGCCAACCTCACCTCTTAGTATTCCCAACAATGAGCGGAGAACCTTTCTTAAAATATCTGGTATAGATTACTTTCCTTGTGCTGTTCCCATCTTCCATTGAACCCCCAAACAATGTCTCGAGTGGCCTGTCAAGTGTTTCTGCACACTCGTCGAATGCATGTGCAGGTATTTCATCACGATCCAGCGCTGTATACAGATACAGACCGACCCTTCGATAGCCTACTTTTTGTCTTGTCTGACGTCCTTAATGCTGCTCGTCATGACCTTTCCTCACACCCATCTAGTTGGTAATGGCGTCAGTGTGTCCCTCAATGTGAATACACTTCTAACGGAAATCCAGTTGTTTCAACAACCATTTTCCGCGAGTCTGACCGTCTGTTCTTCATTCTTATGACTGATGATTTGCCGCAAACTGTTTCTCAGAACATTTCAAAAACTACTTTTAGGTTAGCTTTCTCTCCCTATCTTGTATCTGTGGTTCCCTCCTTATCGTACTGCTATCAAATCTTGCTCTCTCACACCTTTCAAAATCTAACCTGTCTATTGTGCCATCTACTTCCTGTTCATTGTCGGCCTCTGGCTGAACCACGTCTCTCGCTTATGTGTACACCCTTGAACCATATCCTACCAATGGCACCCATATACCCTAGCCCTCGTTATAGGCTTCTCAAAACCTCGCAGGACACACTCATACACACACTGTGGGATCCTGTGTCCCAGTTTACTTTCCTAGATAAACAGTTAAGCTTTGTCAGTGTCTTCTGGTCCATATCCTCTTTTGGACTTTGGGATCCTATTTGATTCCCCAGTAATTTCTTATCCCGAACCACACACTCAGACTTGAGCAATGTATGATCACTTATTTTAAGCAAGATACTAGAACCGATGTTTGACAGCCACATACTTAAGACTTGAGCAATGAACGATCACTTAAGTGAGGTAGTAGAGATGACGTTGGCCAACCACAAACTTAAAACAATGTAGGATCTTTCATCTTAAACGAGGTACCACAGCTGACGTTGACCAACCACATACTTTAAAGTTAAGCAATCTAGGATCACTTATCGCAAGTGAGGTACCACAGTTAATGTCGATTGACAGATAAATGTATACACACCTCGGATCTGATTCGTACGACCAGTGGTGTATATAGATTTGTCTATCCAGCGACATATATGTCACACCATCGAAGCCGCTTGAGATTAAAGTCCATACTATCCCCACAGAGATGAGGTTGGGACACACGTAAAATCACTAGAAATTTAGTGTGTGTGTGTCTTTTAACCTCCGCGTGGCTGAGGCAGCCAGGCGCCCTACCCAGGGTTCGAATCTGATCCGTGGTGTGTATATACTAGTTAATGCTTCCTATTTCCCGGCTGTTGCATGCGAAAAGGATCTCCAGTATTGGTGGCGAGTCGACTTCTTTGACTTTAAAGAGCATCTGAAACATAATGGCGCATGAGATCTTCCTTGAACACATTCTAAAAAATTATGCTATCGTGTTACACGCCCACCAAGTAGATGAGAGCATAATTACTTCTTCATACTATACGAGGGGGGAGTCTTACACTTGTGGGACCACATGCCTTACGTTTTTGCGTGTGCTTTTAAGAAGTGTTCAGGAAAAGCTGTTCGTGTCCCGACATGTCACTGAACACACCAGAAGGGCAGATACATCTTCAACACTGGATCTCGTGCGCAGTACAGTATTTTGGTAATTGAAAACATTTTCGTTTCCATCAGGGTAGAACCCCTCACTGTGCTCGAGAATAGGTGTCTGGTCTGTCATAGAGTAACACAGGCATGATGGCACGAACATTACGAAGCTAAACAAATTACTAAGGAAGGTAAAACTGGAATATCTGTGCCATGGAGCAGAGCACTGTTGAAAGACTGTGTGAAGTACATAGTGTATAAAGTAACAGATAGGTGCCAGTGGTGGGAGAAGGTGGCGTGGGTTTAGAGAAAAATTAACGCGATTTATAAAAAGAAAGAAAAAACAAGGAAAGTGAAGCAGTCATATGGAAAATATATGAAAGGCACAGCAGCCAGGGCACATATCGTACACCTTTGATAAAACTTCTCACTGCGTTTAGCAGCTTTCCTCTTACACTTTGTTATTAGTACCTTCGACAAAGAATCTGTCAACTTTATCAATTGCTTTCTCCATGTCCATAAATACCATGAACACATTCTCATATTTCTTTAATCATTTTTTACTGACATTCTTTAAACCAAACACCTAATCCACAAATCCTGTACTTTATCTGAAACCACACTGTCCTCCCCAATCTGATGCTCTGTACATACCTTCACCTGTAAGGAATGAGTACAACAGAATGAGGAAACACCAAGAGTCTCCAGAAAAAAACAGAGGAAAACTGAGATGCTGATTAGGTACTCAACTGAAGAAACAAGGGTAACAGAGGAACGGAAGAGAGCAAATGCCATGTTTGTTTGTCATTATGGGCAACAGAAAAAAACACTCTAAACCACTGCCCTGCATCACTGAGAGCCACAGTCTATAAACCTCCTGCGAAAGAGAAACGGGAAGCTAACGGACGAGTCTCTGTGAGGGAAAGGTCTCCCTAAAAGTAAGGCAATATGGGGTCAGAAGAAAGACTTCTTGGATTGCAAATAAAAAAGAAAAAATCTGGACTTCTATGACAAAGTGAGTAGTAGCCGAGATGGAGGAGATGGAAGGGTGGACTGTATATCATTCGACGACCATGAAACATCTGACACTATCCTGAGCAAACGGCAGGTCAGAGTACAAGGAATCTAGATTCCCAGACAGGTATGAGAGAGGGAACTCCTTCGGTGGATTAGAACTACCGAAATGGAAGGGAATAGTGGTCATGTGTGCGACTTATCTTGTAGAACTTGGTATAATGGTGAAAAGAGGTGTTCCACAGGAACCTGTCTTTGGGCCATTGCTCTTCTTTTTTCTTTTTGTAAATGAATCGTGAGATGATATGATGTTTACAGACATTACTAAAATTATCAAAAGAAATAACCGACGAGTATTACAACCTACGAATATATTTGGAGAGCCTCGAACATTGTTCAGATATTCGTCTAAAGATATTCGACCCAATCCAGATGCAAAAGTGACGACAGAAGGACATTGCGAAGAGACAATGACAGGAAAGTTTAATGTGCCGACTTGGGGCTTGATATAATGGTCAGTCTGTCACAAGCTCAGTATCAATGTTGTTGGTAATGACAGGGTCTACTCTAAGGCTACAGCTGATATCCATTTCAACAACAGATTTACTGAATATATATATATATATATATATATATATATATATATATATATATATAGAGAGAGAGAGAGAGAGAGAGAGAGAGAGAGAGAGAGAGAGAGAGAGAGAGAGAGAGAGAGAGAGAGAGAGATACTGCATATTGGTTTAACGAAGCTGCAAGGTCTTAGCATGTTTGTCTAGAATATAGCATTTCACAATCACTCCATGGGACTGGATTTACGCATTCAGAGACATCATGAGAATCTTAAACAAACAGGTTTCTATGTGTACATCGGTGTTTTTAGGAACTTTCAAAAACCAATATTTAGACATAGAATATATATATATATATATATATATATATATATATATATATATATATATATATGTGTGTGTGTGTGTGTGTGTGTGTCCAGTGGGTATGCACGGTACTAAAAACCTCGCAAGATTACTTCTTGGCAATTATGGTTTGGACAGGGACGCGATATCACTTAACATGACACGACAAAAAAAGGATAACATATTCGTAGTGAATTGCTATTTCCACTTAGCCTCAGTACCCCTCAATAATAGCCTCACGGTCAATACCCCTCAATAATAGCCTCACGGTCAATACCCCTCAATAATAGCCTCACGGTCAATACATTCCCCATGGTATGGCAAAGTTGCCAACACTTTTTTTTTTCATCAGTTCAGCTTAATCCTATTTATGTCAAAAGTGAAATTGATGTTTCTTGAGAGTATCTTATGAAAAATGTATTGTACGGTAAGCCAATGTTCAGTGATTAATATAAAAGAACCATTCAGTGTGGCTAAACCTAGACGAAGAACAGATCAGCCTTCATTCACCTTCATTCACCTAAGACAACCATTGAAATAAAAAACAAAAGGTGGCATTCATTATTTTCTAATTCCTCACGTCTGTGTTTATCCCAACTCTGAAACTCTTAAAGACATTCAGAGCAACATTAAGTTCTAACAACCCCGAGTACTGCAGGAAAAGCCACCACAAGCACGAGTTGTGAACGACTGTATTCTGGACATATATCTCCATCTTACAGTCATCCTCAGAGAAAAGGTTGTGAGATCGAAACACTTGTCATGAATAACATTCCCGACTCCTGCTTCCGTTTACCTTGACTTCCCTACTCTAATCTGTCATAAGAGTCGTACGACCTCATTAGAAAACAACGATAATCAAATCATAAAAATTACTACTGCGTAAATTCTCAGCCAGGCTAAGAATGTCTTGATAGTCAAGTAACAGATGATATGATATTTAAAACTTTGAAATTTGGAAAAAGTAAAAGCCATTAGGATTACGCAAAGCAGGTCTACTGTATAAGAGGGTTCATTCCATATCACTCACGTTTCTACTAACCACATTATATCTTATCGAGAGAGCAATGAAAAGTCAGAAGAATGGTTCGCGCATAAACCTTATCTTCGATGTTACTCCACACAATATGAATCCTGTGGCTTTTTTTTCATTTTCCAAAAGACGGAACAGAGAATTGGGCCAGGTGAGGGATGTTCCCTCAAAGGCCCAGTCCTCTGTTCTTAACGCTACCTCGCTAACGTGGGAAATGGCGAATAGTATGAAAAAAATAAAAAAAAATAAAATATATATATATATATATATATATATATATATATATATATATATATATATATATATACACACACACACACACATACACGCGCGCGCGCGCGAGTATAGTGCATATGAACGCGCATTTTCATAGAACACTTATTACCCTTCAACAGCTAGGATTCGAACCCAGGACCTTTTGCGTGATATTCGGGAACGCCAACAGCTAGGATGCGATCGCCCCTAATGGGCAATTGACTTAGAGGCGATCACAGCCTAACAGTTAGCGCTGCCGACTACCACGCAAAAGGTCCTGAGTTCGAATCCAGACTGTTGTAGGGTGTTGTGTGTTCTATGAATGCGCGCGTTCATAGAACACATTCATGTTCATATACCTCATATGAGAGCCCTGGGGTTTAAAACCCGCCGCTACCGTCCCGGAACACATATTACTTCAACATTCTAACCCTTATCCTGTCCTGTATCCACACAGCCCGTGGTGTGTGCGTGTGTCTACCTTCACTTCTACAACCGGAGGGGAGGGCGCAGACATGAGGCAGTGGAGATAAGAAGTGTTTCTGCAAGTGAACGATTGGTGGGCGAGTGGAACACTATAACCGGTAGGTTGAAGAAACATTGAATGCAAGGATCTCAAGGAAATAGCAACCGAGAACACACACACACACACACACAACGTATTCTCTGCTCGTAGACGCACACACATAACACATCATGACCTGTGGTCCCGAATGATGGACGTGGCCAGCTTCCTTAAGAGCTGCAGGGACTCCTGGGGCAGTAAGGTAAGGTGTATATATATATATATATATATATATATATATATATATATATATATATATATATATATATATATATATATATTTTTCTTTCTTTTAAACTATACGCCCATTTACCGCGTTAGCGAGGTAGCGTTAAGATCAGAGGACTGGGCCTTTGTGGAATATCCTCACCTGGCCCCACCTCTGTTCCTCCTTTTGGAAAATTAAAAAAAAAAAAAAAAACGAGAGGGGAGGACTTCCAGCCCCCTGCTCCCTCCCCTTTTAGTCGCCTTCTACGACACGTAGGGAATACGTGGGAAGTATTCTTAATCCCCTATCCCCAGGGATAAATATATATATCCCAGGGATATATATATATATATATATATATATATATATATATATATATATATATATATATATATGTATATATATATATATATATATATATATATATATATATATATATATATATATATATATATATATATATATGTGTGTGTGTGTGTGTGTGTGTGTGTGTGTGAGCGCGCGTTTTGACCGTGGTAGGGATGAAAAAGTAAGAACAAAGTTGTGGTAGTAGACGCAGTTTGAGAGGGTCGACCAGGGATGTAGTAAAATGGACCAAACATTTGGAAAACACGAGCGACGAAAGACTGAACTTATAAGACCTCTGCGTTGGAAGCGTTGGGCGCAAGGGTAAGGTGGCGATCGACTAGAGGGAAGGGATAGAATGGGTACATTCAGGAGGGCGAGAGGCATGCATGGGATAAGATGATTTGGATCGATATTAGTGTTTAGTGGGCGACATGTTGTCAGTCAGGTGATCCCGACTATATGAAGCCATGGAGGTAAAAACAATGTAGTAGTTTGTGTGGCTTCATAGAGATGGTAGACTATGTTTATTTCTTATTTGTTCCTGGTGTTAACTTGCTCCGGCGAGAGGCAATTATATATATAAAAGCCCTTTGTTAATCTTGTCCATTATTTTTCCTCGGTAATATTTTGGAATCAATGTAAAATTGGCTAGGATTCTCTTACCCCCAATTCGACTAATATTCTCAATGAAGATGGTTTTGAATAGCTACTTCAGTTATAAATTGAGGGAAAAGACCAGACTGGAGAGAATGACAACTAGAGTATTGATAATGATGATGATGTGTGTGTGTGTGTGTGTGTGTGTGTGTGTGTGTGTGTAATAAGTCAGTCAGAAACGTTGATTTTCTTCAGTTTCTTAACGCGGTATAAGCCTTGCGTATGACGCCCCGGCCCCTCACCTGACGATAAGAGTCAGATCCAAGGGCACCCCACCATATCTACAAGGTTGAGCCATCGTGCTCCAGGGTCATGCAGTCGGCCTCAAGGTTTTGAGAGTGACTTTGACAACAGCTTGAAGAAATCTTTCATTTTCTTACATAGGCAAAGCATCATATGCACTAGGGTATTCCCATATCTAAATATGACATTACACCGTTTTCCGTTTTCTTTAAGGTGATATCATGACGCTGAAAATTTTCCGTTTTCTTCAGGGTAGTCTTGGCGCTAAAACTCTTCCGTTTTCTTTAAGGCAAGACCATGGCAGACGGTTACTTATATTTCCAGTTCTCTTTTTCCAGAATGAATTGAAAACTAGCGCTCAGGGGCGGTGTAAAAGCAGACTATAGTGTTTTCATTTTGCGAATCTATCGTTCGAAGGTATTAATTATGGGACACTATCATAACTCACTAAAAAGGCAATGAGGATGTTTCAGTGAACCATGACGCTGTAATCCCCATTAAAACGTGTTTTAGGACATCCTACCGAGACCCGAATAAGTTGGATAACCGGATGGCATTAGAGATATCACAGAAATTTTAGAATTATTGAAACCGAGCCACTAACATCGAGAATACAACCGGGTGTTAAAGTTCCCTTCACCACCGGCTCATGAACAACAGAGGCCGAATAACCGGAAAAAAAAATGATTCAACCGATTCTGGCTTCTGTAAGAAAAGGCGACTGAATGGATCGACCAGTTACATCAAGTTCAGAAAACAGGTTCCTTCTTAACCGCATCTTATCCGCGCTACTACGTAATCTGAAACGAGAGTTAATTGACGGATTTACGAACAATATTCCTTACGGCCTTTGTGCTGCTCGTCATTATTTATCGCACAAGTCATTTCGGGAGGCAGACTTCAGTGTGTGTGGATGCCTTTGAGGAAGACATCAGAAATCATTAAAAACAAGTCATCTTTCTTGCCATTTTATTAGGTTTTATTGTCTATTCGAAGAATGCTTCTATTATCATCAATGTTCGTTTTCTTTAAAAGAAATCTTTAAGTCTTTATTATTTCATTTAGCTTATATACCATATCTGTTTTTGGTGATGATTTGGGATAAGACAATAGTAAGCCCTAAGCGAATCGTGAAAACGTAGTTAGATAGTTAGCTATACAACCCAGAAGATCCCTTCATTGGAGCTTTGAGGTAGGTGCACCACGCACACAGCAGAATAATCTGGCCCCTTTTATATCATTCCTCTGACGGTTAGAAATCCTCACCGATGTGATTTTCTTGCAAGCAGCGTTATACCACTTACAAGCAGACTCGATGAAAGACAAAAATTATCAGTTTGTCTAAAATATCATCACGGATCAACAGCCAAAATATTTTCGACATGAAACTTACTAATCTTTACTAATTTGGGTCAGGAAGCCGAGCATGAACATGACGCTTGAAAATTGTTAACTGGATCTACTTATGAAGACACGGGTTGGGTCCTGGTATTTGCCATCTGCACTGGCTCCAGAGTCGTGTGGCTTTGAGAGGCAAGATCTAGCCACCGTGAACGCGGGAAGTGGATGCTGCTATGAGCACCCAGGCAGGTACTGTAGACTCGTCAGGAGTCTATAAGCTCTTCTGCTGCATGATGGCAACGTGTTGCCGTCAACTCCAGCTGGACAGGCAGTCTATATGAAGGAAATCATAGAATAACGTGAAGCATCAACTGCGCAAACTACGAGACATACCAACGGCTACTTTGCGGAGAACTGGAGGTCGTTGTCATCATGCTTAGACCATAGCAGGGTTACACGAAATGTCTGCCGTTTCTTGTGTGAATGGGACAGTCGAGCAAAGACCTGCCACTACAACAAGAGGAACTGGGCTTCCTGACAGTCGCTGGAACCAGGAATGGAGATCGTACAGCACTTACCGCCGGTAGGATCCAGCAAGATTATGCTACCGCCTATGCACGTCAACCAGCGCCTCATTGAAGGACTTCGTTAAGGCTATGGATAAAAATAGGCCAGGGTTCAGGCACCTTCGTGGGAAATTCCCATGGCTCAGAGAAGCGAAATATCAAAGCCGACAACTACAAGGAACTTGTGGGGAAACCTGTCCTCATCCTTTCAGAAAGTGGGCTGCAAAATGTCCTTTTTAAAACCAAATGATCTCCAACCGGATTTCTTTTTTTCTGGCAACCTGCAGGGTAATGAACACGACGAGTGTTTCCATCAAGACATCTCTGCGATAAAGAACTGGTACCATGGTAAATGGAGTTCGGCGACGTTAGCGGACAACTGAAAACGTATCTCCGGGGTTTATATACACAATGTGAGGTGCTCACATACGTTAGGTATGTGTGTATGTGTACACATGAGCAGTGTATGTGCATGCACCAATTATTGTATACGTACGCGTACAGGATTATGTGTGCCAATATGTACGTACGTTCGCATGAATTGTACGATTAAAATTTGTGACTATAGTGTGTGTGTTACGAGGAGAGTGTTATACACTCGTGTTGCTCAGCTGAGTTGCGCGTGTGTCCAGCTGAGCGTCTGTATCATGAGTCCGTACGTGCATATCAATCCTGCATGAGCAAATGAATCGTGTGCATGTAGATGTTCTGCACTGGGTAAGTGTGTGACTGTGTGTACATGCATGTGTGCGCATATGTAAAATACTGTGTGTGTGCCGTGCATTAATTACGTGTATACGCACCGAATTATATATATATATATATATATATATATATATATATATATATATATATATATATATATATATATATATATATATATATATATAAAACCTTAATATCAGTGAGGGTCTATACAGATTGGATGATTTTATTGTTGATAAAATTTGTAAACAATTCACCCTGTCTATATAATAAGTTTATGATACGCTCGTTGTCTGTCTTGGGACAATTACATGTTTACCAAATGGCGTCCTAGCTACGTCTCTTCGTTGTATATCAACTGACATACTCCTCTCTTGTGTCTCCCCTGAAGATGTGATTATTACACGAAAGTGCATTTGGGAACTTAATGTGTTTCATTTTCCCGTGGACTCATAGAAATATATATATATATATATATATATATATATATATATATATATATATATATATATATATATATATATATATATATATATATTCAATCTTATATTGCGCTTATAATCAGATTCTCTTCTGTGGCTCATAAAAAATACGGTGTAAAATAATCAGAAGGTAACTTAAGAGAATCATCCTGAAACACGAATTATTTACTGAATGAATTCTGGCATGATTACTTCTCTTCGTTTTCTCATGTAGCACCAAAGCAAATGCAGACCACCGTTTTTTATCCCACAGAAAATGAGACTTAGAGGCGTAACTCATGTACCCAGAGCAGTCGAAACGATACACACACACACACACACACACACACACACACACACACACACACACACACATATATATTTATATATATATATATATATATATATATATATATATATATATATATATATATATATATATACATATGTGTGTGTGTGTGTGTGTGTGTATCTATACATAAATGTTCGCAAGCATCTCAATAATGGAAGATGCGGAAAACGATGACATTGCGAATTGGATTATATTATTTTCATCCACAAACATCTCAGGTACGTAGTAGTGGTTTTGGTGATGATGCACAGGCGATACTGCCATCGCGACTGTTTTAAACGCCATTTTCTGATACCAAGAATACCTTTCAACTTAATTTGCTGATGCCGCGATGGGTAGAAGGATCAGACACCGATTCCGCGATTGGTTCAAGATGATCCAACCCTCTCATCATCATTTGTTATGCCTACTGGTAAATATAAACTACAAACAAGTAATGTAAACTTACATACAAGATTTCTACACAAAACCAAATGAACTTGCTGGTCAAACGTGTACAACCTCGAACCTCAACAATAATCCACGACCCTCAACAGTAACCTCAAGCCTTCAACAGTAACCTCAAGCCTTCAACAGTAACCTCAAGCCCTCAACAGTAACCTCAAGCCTTCAACAGTAACCTCAAGCCTTCAACAGTAACCTCAAGCCCTCAACAGTAACCTCAAGCCTTCAACAGTAACCTCAAGCCTTCAACAGCAACCTCAAGCCTTCAACAGTAACCTCAAGCCTTCAACAGTAACCTCTAACCCTGAACAGTAAACTCCAGCCCAGCAACAGTAACCTCTTCAACAGTAACTTGCCGTCTTCAACAGTAATCTCCAGTCTTCTAATGTAACCCCAAGCCTTCAACGGTAATCCCCAGCCTTCAGCAGTTATCCCCAGCCTTCAACAGTAGCCTCCAGCCCTCAACAGCCTTAAATATCACTTCATGTTCGGTCACAGATGGACAAAGTATCTACCACTTTCATACCAGACCGGCGAGTCTGGTCCGCTGAACTACACTTGTATACAGAACAGCACGAGCGAGAATGGCGAACAAGACGCGCAATGCAAAATTCATCATTTCATAGAACGCACAGCACCAGAGCTCTGTTAAGCCTGGACAACCCAAAGGGAAGCAGTGGAGGATATTAACCTTATCCACGAGGATCTCGCTAGATTCAAAGTCGATGTCGGTAAAATGGAACTGAGGTACATAATCACCTTCAGCTAAGCGATGGCGAACCAAGGAACCTCAGGGAATCACCACCACGGTAAGTGTTATCAGTTCTCGAGACATTTGTCGAGGTAGTGCAACTCCGTCCAATGTTTATTTTCATAACATGGTCAGCTCCTGAACCGATCAACTCCAGAATCATACACGGCAGGAGCTGCTAAGTCCTGAACGTTGTCACACTAGGGGGAAAAGTATGAGAAATGGAAAGTAGGGGAAAGGCAAGGAAGTGGTGTGAGCGTCGGGAACACTGAAGGGTTGTGAGGACAAGGTGGGCATGGTCGCTCGGTCGTTGGACGGAGGGAGGGATTGGGGCTTAATGCTATAGAAAACCCCGCATAGTAATCTGAACAGCTGACGAATAAATAATCGCGAATACTGATTGGGTAATGAATCCAAGTTGTGGCTGTGGACTCACCTGAGGCTGGTCGCGACGTGTATGTGACGCCGCGACCCACCTCTGAGTGTAACCTGCTGCTTCTATCACCCTCCTTGACTCCGCCTACTCTGTCCAGGAGCCAATCATCATCGTTCGCTGAAGCACCTCCCATAAGAAAAAAAAAAAGAGGAAAAAACCCGCCTTTTTATGCTGAAGCGATTTCATGCGTATAAATAGTGGTGAAGAGCAAGGAGCTGTGTCAGTCACTGCTCAGGTTCAGAACTGCTCGCAAAGATGGTCTTCGTTTTGGCTCCCGCAACTATCGTGCTGGTGATGATGGTTCTGGTGGCCGTGGCCGCACAAGAGACCGCTCGGCGACGAAGAAAGCAGAAGCAGTTCGCCCAGACAACGTCTTCTTCACAATCTACGAGCGGTGACGACCTGGAGATCGCCAGACCATCATTTCCACCTGGGCCGACTCCAATTCCCTTCCTCGGCAACTTGCATAACCTTTTCAAATACAATGAATGCCCCTACGAGGGCTTCTCCGCTTTAGGAAGGAAGTACGGACCCGTGTACTCTCTCTTACTGGGCAGTAACCCCACCGTGGTCGTCGGCACCTTCGACACCATCAAGGAGGTCCTCGTCACCAAGGCTAACAAGTTCGATGCTCGACCAGACATCCTACGATTCGGATTATACTTTGGTGGCGACCGCCAGCACTGTAAGTGTTTTCTCAGAAACTTGTAACCACATTTCTCTTTGTAGCAAACCTTCTGTGGTGGTTCACACAAGCACCTAACTACTAATGTAACTACCTAACACTAGGATATTAAGTCTTAATCACATCGATCTGAAGTGCAAACAAAATGCCACTACCTAACACTACTAAAATATTAGTTTAATTCACATTAATGTGAACTATGAACAACATTCTCTTCCCCTCCTTGCTTGTAGACCAACAACATTCTCTTCCCCTCCTTGTTTGTAAACAGTGTCATGTGTTCAAGCCGCCCGCTTGCACAATTTAAGGGTAATGTTTGCGGAAATGCCTGGAGTGTTGTACCCGTTCCCAGCACCCTTGACCTTGAGTGCTCACAGATGGAATATTAGCCATCTGCTGTGCACAGTGTCATGCAAAACGAGAAATCCCAATGAATTTGATGAGAATAGTCAAAAGGTTGTTTTGGCAGCGATGCTGTCAAAAGAAGTTTCACTTTCTTTTAAATAATCATGAAGTCCAGTCACCGAGTAACACCGTTATTCAACTCTGCCTTCACAAAATAACGCTCAGTTTTGTCCACTTCTAACCCATGCCTCCAGCCGTTTAAACTCACTCCCAGTCCTTGTTTGAATATTTGTGTCGAGACCAAAGTCAGCTAAATTCTAACTTCAGTATATTAATACTCCGTTCTTCTACTAATATCAAAAGTCTTTATAGAAATCCTATATTTATATATATCTGACCTAAACAGACAAGTGGACGAAAATCTTTGCAATCCGTTTCAATGACAGGTGGGGCAAAACCTGATCGCGCGGTGTTGCCATACCATTTATCACTATTTTTCTTTTGTTTTGAACGCTGACGTAACATAAGCTTTACTCATAATTAAATATCCATCAGAAGAGACACACCGTAGAAAATGCAACTTTCCAAACTTGGGTACTTTTCTATTGCTCTTATTATTTCTGTCTGTGAAACAAAAATCTAACACGATTTGTAGTCACTAATATTACTCCTGGACATCATTTCTGGTTTCTAAAAACAAAGTTCCTTTTAACTAAAACACAACTAAAAGTACTATCAAGACTTTTAATCCTTTACTAGTATAACATTTTCCCTTTAAACATTGGACGCCACTCTGCAGTATATATATATATATATATATATATATATATATATATATATATATATATATATATATATATATATATCACGAGGGAAACGCACCTCCAGTGAAGACTAACTAGTCTACCTGCTGCAGCTAGTGATGCCTAGTCGTCACTGTCGCTTTCAACGTTAGGGATGTTAGTGTGGGGTGGGCGGGCGCGTCTGACCTTGGCTTCCTTCCCCGCCAGCTGATGCTCTTTGCTGACCCACACGTCTCAGACAATTTTTCGGCAGCCGCCATACTCTTCATCCTCGCTCAGTATATATATATATATATATATATATATATATATATATATATATATATATACACACACACACACGACTCGCGTTAGCCAGTTACCAAAACTTGCTTTTAACTTTGCCAAAATTTTTAGCTGATCTTTTTTTTCAAAATATGAATTCGTCTCATTATAGGAAAAAATCAAAATTATATGTTTCACAGAAGAATCCTGTAATATCTTAACATCTCAATCTTAAAATCAGATACAAATCTGCCGTAAAGAAGTTTTGGCTATTATCTTTTTGATGACAGCGGCCATTTTGGTTGGTGATTGGAGACGCTAAACAAAGTTTTGGAAAATGAACCACTTGTGGCCCGTCGCTGCCTGGTGTTTCAAAATGGCCAGGTGGTTTCAAAAAAGACGTATGGTTTTTTTGACTAAACGGATCATTTGCATAATTAATAATACTTAACTTGTCAAAAAATAGACCAAAAAAAATTATTTTCCAACTACCTTTGAAACAAGCCGATTCTGACAAAGTTATGGATAACTGAAGAAGTTCCGACTTAAAGTCATGGATAACTGAAGAAATTATTTAGTAAAAGTGGCCATCGTGGCTGGTGGGCGGGTTTCAGCTTCAGTAAGGGATCTCAAAAGGATGTTGCTATGTTGGATCCTGAGACCTCGCTATGTTGCTTCCTTGAACATTGCTAAGCTGCTTCAGCTAACTGAAGTGTGAAAATCGAACACTAGGACGCCAAGTGAGGGTTAAAAAAAAAATGATAATAATATAGATCAAACATGGCCTTCGGTCAACTGAGCTAACAACGATCACATCTATCACGGAGAAAAACTTCTCAAAATAACAGCATTAGCGTGGCTGAATCCAAGTCATTGCCAGACGGTAAATACCCACAGTAAATTCTTTGTTCTCCCTCAGACCCGAGACTCGCTAGCTAGACGGTAGAGAGCAGCGCGGACGCAATAAACTCTCGGGGAATGAGCCCCCGGCCGACTGGGTAGGCAGGTGCAGGAGCATGGCGGCGGGCTGTGGGTGGAGGGGTTCCACGAGTCGGGGATGATGGGCGGTACCCCTGGAAGGCTTGATGGTGGGGGGGGAGGGGGGGATTGGAGCACCCCTGGAGCCCGGGGGGAGGGAGGGGGGAGGGGGGTAGCAGGGTGGGGGAGATCACTCAAGGTGACCCACTGAGGTCTGGACCACGATGGTCCGGACTGCATGTTGCTACAGACGTTCCAGTTATTTTTAGTATTGATGGCTCGGGGGCTGGTGAGACACACGGCAGATGTGTTCAGCGACACCACGGTGGAGGGGAAGGAGGGGAGCAGTCAGGTTGTCTTAGTACTCAGTTCATTAACAACTAAACTTATTAGTAAAAGTAAAATAACTTTGTAGCTCTTTGTAGTAATTCATCAGTGCAAAATACATCACATCAAAACTAATGAGCCAATAGTGGTAAACCAAGCCTCTATACATCTAGCTAACTTATTTCGTTAAATCGAATCTATTCTTAATCGAAAGAAGAGTTGCCTCCTGAAGATGGTAATAATAAAAACGAAAAAAAAAAAAAAGGATGAGAAATGCCAAGGTCCCGCGCCAGACATGGCCAGACAATGAATGGCTACGGGACCGCTTTCGTCTCGAGGTCGTCTGTTGTCTCCCACTCCTGCTTATTATCATAGTCGGATCTTCATTACGTTTTTCTTTTTCGCAGTTCTTCGTTTCACTACAGAAACATCTTCACTGGACCCGAAGTAGGCCTTAAGTCTGCGATTATTCAGACCATAGAATATAGTTTTACAAACGCATATATCTATTCAGTAAAAGAAAGACCTCTTTGAGGATGTGCTAAAAATAAAACACTATTCAACGACAGATGAACAAATCAGTCCGTAATGTTCCAATATGTACGTTGCAAGGCTGGTGGATGAAGCGGCTGGTATTGTGGGGCTTCCTAGCAACAAGCACATCCGCCTCTGCCTCACTCTCATACGTCTCAAAAATAACTAGTTACTGATCCAGTCTAAGGATGAGCGTACAGCGCTCTTCCGTAGCGGTTAAAAGATTACTGGAAAGAAAGGACTAGCATTTAACGTGGAACAAATGTAATATATGAAAATATCAGAAAGAAAACTAAAAGCTAGTCAAGATTTCATCAAAATAGTCAACCCGTTTGCCGTACTTTTTTTCTTCTTAATAAATTCCATATCAAGAAGAAATCAACCTCCCTGCCCCATTGTTCCGTCCACGTATTTCAAACATGACATGAAACATAGCAGGTGTCGTAAGTCGAACAAACAAAGGACTCATGTCGGACTGGCTCATGGAATGCCTCAGACAGTTGGCTCACTCGGGACAAGCGGGCATGATGAGTTGTTGTTGTTGGGGAGCGGCTGTGGGAGGGAGACGGGGGAGAGGGGGAGGAATATGAAGCCATCCTAGGGACGGGGAAGGATGCGAGGCACCGCAAGATTCTCGTTACTACAGATCTGGTTTGGGTGACATTGGTAATGAGACTCAAGGTCAGGAGATGTCTGTGTGCGATAGGGCCGCGAGAGGCGGCGCCGGCCGATGAGGCGTGAGCGACACGGATACTACTAGCGTACAGCCATCTGTTTTCCAGATAACTTTTGTTAGTTAGGAACCAACCGCGAGAGACTTCACAGCATATCATTCTTTAATTCGTGGGGAAAAAACTAACGAGTTCTACACGAGTCTTGCTTCAGGCATCAAACTTCCCTCACTTAACACGTTTTCTTTCGCCAAACGAATTAGAAACAATTTCATTTGACCAATTTTTGGTTGGAAACGCATCTTTCAAGTACACATCCAACGCCAGAAATGATGCTCTTCACTACGTACTATCACTGCTTCAGTCACTATGCTGACTGGATTTTGTGAACCCCTAAATTCTTCACACGTTTACTTTAATTTCATATTTTAACATTGTATAAAAAGATATTCGACCAGAAAGTTCTCAGTCGTCATCTTCCTAGAATAATTGTCACGAATGATCATGACGTTTTAGTAACCATAATTCTCTCTTGTTTCCTACAGCCCTTGCCCTGTGTGACTGGAGCGAGCGCCAGAAGAAGCGTATCACGTTGGCTCGCTCCTTCCTCATGTTCCGCGGCAACAGTTCCTGGCTGAAGACCTTCGAATCAAACGTTCTCTCAGAGATGACCACACTCACCGATGAGGTTGGTGTTCAGCAAAGTCTTGCTGGGTTTTCATTCATTCAATCTTCTGTTCATCATGATACATGTGTATAATATTCCATTGAAATTGCGACGTGTAGCATCATTCTAAGTTTTCGTTCTCCTCTCTTCAGCTCGACCAACAGCTGCAGAAACCGATCAAGGCTAAGGAACTGCTGTCTTACTGCGCCATGAACATCTTCTGCGGCTACATGTGCTCCAAGAAGTTCGAATACAAGGAGGAAGGATTTCAGCAACTTGTTAAGAATTTTGATTTCATCTTCAATGATATCAACAACGGGCATCCCACAGACTTCCTGCCATCACTGGTTCCCCTCTTCTGCGCATACTTGAACAAGATCAACTCCAAGACCTCTGCCATCAGAAAGTACATTCTGGACAACATCTGCGGAGAAAAATACCAGAAGCTGCAGAGTGACCCAACCAAGATTAATGATCTCGTTGATGCCTGCTTCTCCAACTTGCTGGTGAGTTTATCATTATTCACAGATAACATGAAAAGTGAGATGTGAAAATCACTGAAAAATATGACTCAAAAGTGACGAATGCATGGAAGCATTTCTGTCGTGTTGTTCCTCAAACTTCAAGTCATGATTTCATACTTTTTGTAGCATACTTACAGTAATTTCATCTAATTAAATCCATAATCATGTCTTCTCTCTAGAACGAAAATCAAGAAGACGAAAAATGGGACTGGCAGACCATCCTGTACATTGTAGAGGATCTGCTGGGTGGGTCGTCAGCCATCAGCAACATTGTCATGAGATTCCTGGGCTACATCATTCAACACCCTGATGTACTGCAGAAACTTCGCTCCGAGGTTGGTACCGAATCACTACATATTCGAATTCACAGTTACCAATACAGTGAAATAATTCGTCTGAAACCATGATCATATCTGCATTAATATCTAGTAACACTAGCGTTCATGATTATATACGCCAAAAGTGACACTGTTCTTATCCTCCTCTACAGATTGACGCAAAAATTGGGAGGGAGCGAACCCCTACACTGGACGACAGACACGACATGGTGTACAGCCAGGCAGTGTTGTACGAGGTGCTCCGCCTGACGTCCTCCCCTATCGTCCCACACGTTGCCACCGAAGACGAAACTATCGGAGGTGAGTTACCATGACGTCTCAAGATGGGATAGGAAATATGAATGATAGACTTCTCATATCTCGTCCAACGTTCGGTACAAAGATATCTTAAGAAAATACGAGAGGAAGGTTAATTGCGTAAAGAAAAGTACTTTACATTTAATATAACACACCATCTCGCTTTACTCAAATGCCATCCTCTTCGTGTTACAGGTTACCACGTGCAGAAAGGATCAATCATCGTCGTAAACAACTTCGAAATGAACACCTCTCCTGACCTGTGGGACGAACCTCAAAAATTTATGCCTGAAAGGTTTATCGAAGACGGCACTCTGAAGAAGAAGGCTCACTTCATCCCCTTCAGCACCGGGAAGCGGGCATGTGTAGGGTCCAAAGTCGTTAGTTACATCACCTTCATCGTGATCACTACGCTGCTCCAGAGATACGACATCAGCTTACCCAAGAACGTCAAGCCTGATCTCCCAAGAGGAAAGATCTCCCTCGAATGGGACGCTTACGAGCTCGTGTTCAACGAACGTAAGTGAACATCAGGAGCTGCCACAACACTCCGCGAAAATATATAAGAAAAACTTATGTTTTAAGCATCAAAAGAAATTTCGTTACATAGACTTTTGGCTTCCTGGGATGGATAGGTACTGAATTTCATTTTGATTCATTTCAGTTACTTGTTTAATGATAATGATGAGAATAATTTTAGACAAATAGACCGAAAAAAATAATATATACGAGAGTAAAGTTGGTCTATATAAGGTTAAGCATTAGACTGATTAAAAAGCTCAAGTATATCTTTATGTGAAGCATTATATTTATAGATTTTTGTTTTCCAATACGAGGAGAAACTGAATTACATTTGGAGTTACAGACTGATGCTTTGACTAAGCTCTAAGTTTGACAAATATCCGCACAAGTAAATGTCGATATTCGTTTACAGTCTGACATTTTTTCTATTTTTTTTTTCAAATAACTTCGAACTACCTAAGCTATTTACGTTCTAAGATATTCCGTTACTCTTCTAATCTTTACCAAACTTGTGCTATGCGATCACTGACGCCACTGCTCAGTGGCCTCGAAGTCTATCACAAGTTACCGTGGCTTTACTAAATGGAGGTATTATTACTTTTATGCTTTTGGGATTTCATAAAAGTACCAAGAGCGACTGACAGCCAGCCACACAGCGTTCAACTGAGGGTGACAGCAAACACTCACTCTCTAGTTTAAGGAGAAACCGTCCACTCATTACCACTTGTTCTTTCTAGACTTGCCGATCTGTAAATATATTTTCTAGATGTAAAAGAATTACTGTAAATTTGTTTATACCTAACTTTAAATTCCAATAATTTGAAGATTGATACGTTTCCAAGATCTAAGTCAATCCGTTTCATGATTATTAATAATCTCCTCCTCTGTCCTTGTCAGAACATCCTGTGGTCTTATTCTAAACAGAAAACTCCCTTCGCTAACAGCATAAAAAAGGACCCGCGCTCCTTACCAGAGATAATATATTCCCAAGTGTCCAATGTGCTAGAATTCTCAGACTTGTCTGAAAGTTTAGCGATGCACTTGCACACACAAAAAAAAATTGCAAAAAAGGAAAACCTAAGTAGTAGTTCTTGCAGTATGGTAAACTTTTCTTCTTGAAGACATTTGCAATCATTTGCTTTAATACCACTAAGTCTCCAAGTGACTTTTAACAATCCTTCGTAACTGGATCTTGCGGGGATACTTTCATAGGCTGTTGGTCTCACCCTAGTCCCTAATTATTGTTGTTACTTGTGGCGAGGCCAGCAATTTTTTGAGTCATGGATGGTAGTGCGTTTGGACAGAGAAAGAACTAAGGGAGTCGGTGGGTTTTAGGTACTCCACTACGCTGAAAATGTAAAGAAAATTGCTAACCTCGCCACATATTTATTATTGTATCTGCTACCGGCAAACATTTGTGGTCAAATAAAGTCACTGGAAGAAAAATTTTCATTGTGTCGGAAAACGTTTCATACAATCATGGTACTGAATTTTTCCAATGGCTTTATTTCTTCAGTTATGTAAACATGTTATAACCGCTCTCACATTCAATACTTTTTTTTCTTTTTAGAAAAAAATAACCTGGTCCCACAGGTAAACATTTTCCTCAATTATTTATTTTTTAAGTGCTCGAGTGATTTTCCCATGACAATGTTTCATTACTTAATAATAATGATAAATGACTCTCCAGACTTATGTTGTGCAGGAAATATGAGTCGACTGACCCATAAGCAAAGCAGTTTTACCACTGGGTAGGTGAGACATTTAGCTGAAGCGTTGGGTCGGTTTTGAGTCTACGTAAAAAAAATGACAAAAAAAGAAGGATGTTTTGATCTCCCTGTGTATATTCTGGTCGAAACCTTTTCATTAAGTTCTCATTTCTTCTTCATTCCGATGGGGTCCATTTCGTGCCCATCTGTGTGTACCCACCTCTACTGTATTTATTTTTGCATCTGTTATGTATCATATCATCTTGTATTTGTGCTTTATACTGAGAAAGTTGGAATAAAATATAATAAATCAACCAAAGAATTTCCCTCCTGCCTTTTCCCCAGCATGTAAACACTTGCAGTAGAATTTCATGCGCAAAACCTTCGTGAGACAGAGTGCAACAGCAGAGCAAAGAACACAAAGGAATTCAGTAGAAAGACTGATTGCATCCTGAGTGTAAACAGTAATCCTTTAAACAGGTCTGTATATTTCATATTACATATAAATATATATCCAAAGACCAATTTATATGAAAGGATCCTAACGTTACCCAAGTCCTCTTTGTAAGGGCTCCTGTAGCCTATGGATGCTCTTACATTAGAATTAAAGTGGAAATCCTTTCACGAGACCATACTCCTAGGAATACAGATTAGCTAAATAGACTTCCAGCGCGGTGCCATCTCTCGCAGAGTAGACCCTGATATATATATATATATATATATATATATATATATATATATATATATATATATATATATATATATTGGAAAGGATCACAATTTTGCGCGTGATCAAGATATTCCTATGAGTCCCCGTGGAATCATAGGAATATATATATATATATATATATATATATATATATATATATATATATATATATATATATATATATATATATATTATTCATTATACTCAGTCGCTGTCTCCCAAGTCAGCGAGGTGGCGCAAGGACACGGACGAAAGAATGGCCCAACCCACCCACATACACATGCATATACATAAACTCCCATACGCAAATATACATACCTATACATTTCAACGTATACGTAAATATATATACACAGACATATACATATATACACATGTACATATTCATACTTGCTGCCTTCATCCATTCTCGTCGCCACCCCGCCACCCCTCCCCCTGCGCGAGATAGCGCTAGGAAAAGACAATAAAGTCCACATTCGTTCACACTCAGTCTCTACCTGTTATGTGTAATGCACTGAAACCACAACGTTTCAATATCCAAGCCTCACAAAACTTTCAAGGACTTATCCCAGACGCTTCACAAACTCTGGTTCAATCCATTGACAGCACGTCCACTCCGGTATACCACATAATTCCAATTCACTCTATTCCTTGCACGCCTTTCACCCTCCTGCATGTCCAGGAACCGATCGCCCAAAATCTTTTTCACTCCATCCTTCCACCTCCAATTTGGTCTCCCACTTCCCCTCGTTTCCTCCAACGCTGACACATATATCCTCTTTGTCAATCTTTCCTCACTCATTCTCTCCATGTGACAAAACCATTTCAATACACCCTCTTCTAATCTCTCAGCCACACTCTTATAACTACACATCTCTCTTACCCTTTCATTACTTACTAGGTTAAACCACCTCACACCACATATTGCCCTCAAACATTTCATTTCCATTACATCCACCCTCCTCCGCACAACTCTATCTATACCCCATGACTCGCAGCCATATAATATTGTTGGAACCACCATTCCTTCAAACATAGCCATTTTTGCTCTCCGAGATTCCACATATTCTTCAACACTCCTAGAACCTTCGCCCCCCCTCCCTCACCCTGTGACTCACTTCCATGGATCCATCCGCTGCTAAATCCACTCCCAGATACCTAAAACACTTCACTTTCTTTAGTTTTTCTCCATTCAAACTTACCTCCCAATTTACGTGTCCCTCAATCCTCCTGGACCTAATAACCTAGCTCTTATTCACATTTACTCTCAGCTTTCATCCACACACTTTACCAAACTCGGTCAACAGCTTCTGCAGTTTCTCACTCGAATCAGCCACCAGCTCAGAATCATCAGCGAACAACAACCGACTCACTTCCCAAGACCTCTCATCCACAACACACTGCATACTTGCCCCTCTCTCCAAAACTCTTGTATTAACCTACTTAACAACCCCATCCATAAACAAATCAAACAACCATGGAGACATCATGCACCTCTGCCGCAAACCGACATTCAACGGGAACCAATTACTCTCCTCTCTTCCTACTCTAACACATGCTTTACATCCTTCATAAAAACTTTTCATTGCTTCTAGCAACTTACATCCCACACCATATACTCTTAATACCTTCCATGAAGAGCCTCTATAAACTATAGCATATGCCTTCTCCAGATCCATAAATGCTACCTACAAATCCATCTGTTTTTCTAAGTATTTCTCACAACCTTCAAAGCAAACATCTGATCCACACATCCTCTATACACACACACACACACACAAAATATATATATATATATATATATATATATATATATATATATATATATATATATATATATATATATATATGTATATGTATATATATATATATATATATATATATATATATATATATATATATATATATATATATATATATTTGTTTATAATACTTTGACGCTGTCTCCTGCGTTAGCGAGGTAGCCCAAAAAAACAGACGAAAGAATGGCCCAACCCACCCACATAAACATGTATATACATACACATCCACACACGCACATATACATACCTAAACATTATACATATATATATGGGAGCGGGGGGCTGGAAATCCTCCCCTCTCGTTTTTTTTTTTTTTTAATTTTCCAAAAGAAGGAACAGAGAAGAGGTCCAGGTGAGGATATTCCCTCAAAGGCCCAGTCCTCTGTTCTTAACGCTACCTCGCTATCGCGGGAAATAGCGAATAGTATGAAAAAAAAAAAAAAAAAAAAAAAAATATATATATATATATATATATATATATATATATATATATATATACATACATACACAGACATATACATATGTACATATGTATATAATTCATACTTGCTGCCTTTATTCATTCCCGTCGCCACCCCGCCACACATGAAATGACAACCCCCTCCCCGTGCATGCGCGCAAGGAAGCGCTAGGGAAAGACAACAAAGGCCACATTCGTTCACATAATTTATACTTGCTGCCTTTATTCATTCCCGTCGCCACCCCGCCACACCTGAAATGACAACCCCTACCTCCACATGCGCGCGAGGTAGCGCTAGGAAAAGACAAAAAAGGCCACATTCGTTCACACTCAGTCTCTAGCTGTCATGTGTAATGCACAGGAACCACAGCTCCCTGTCCACATCTAGACCCCACAAAACTTTCCATGGTTTACCCCAGACGCTTCACATGCCCTGGTTCAATCCACTGATAGCACGTCCACCCCGATATAGCACATCGTTCCATTCACCCCATTCCTTGCACACCTTTCACCCTCCTGTATGTTCAGGCCCCGATAGCACAAAATCTTTTTCACTCCATCGTTCTACCTCCAATTTGGTCTCCCACTTCCCGTTGTCTCCACCTCTGACACATATATCCTCTTTGTCAATTTTTCCTCACTCATTCTCTCCATGTGACCGAACCATTTCATGACACACTCTTCTGCTATCTCAACCACACTCTTTTTATTGCCACACATCTCTCTTACCCTTTGATTACTTGGTCGATCTAACCACCTCACACCACATATTTGTCCTCAAACATTTCATTTCTAACACATTCACCCTCCTCCGCATAACCTTATCTATAGCCCATGCCTCGCAACCATACAACTTTGTTGGAACCACTATTTCTTCAAACATACCCATTTTTGCTCTCCGAGATAACGTTCTCGCCTTCCACACATCTTAAACGCTCCCAGAACCTTCGCCCCCTCCCCCATCCTGTCACTCACTTCCGTTTCCATGGTTCCATCCGCTGCTAAATCCACCCCCAGATATCTAAAACTCTTCACTTCCTCCAGTTTTCCTCCAAACGTACCTCCAAATGAATTTGTCCCTCAACCCTAATGAGCCCAATAACCTTGCTCTTATTCACATTTACTCTCAGCTTACCTCTTTCATACACTTTACCAAACTCAGTCACCAACTTCTGCAGTTTCTCACCCGAATCAGCCACCAGCGGTGTATTATCAACGAACAACTGACTCACTTCCCAAGCTTTTTCATCCACAATAGACTGAATACTTGCCCCTCTTTCTAAAACTCTTGCATTCACCTCCCCAACAACCCCATCCATAAACAAATTAAACAACCATGGAGACATCACGCACTCCCGCCGCAAACCGACGTTCACTGGGAACCAATCCCTTTCCCCTCTTCCTACTCGTACACATGCCTTACATCATTGATAAAAAACTTTTCACTGCTTCTAGCAACTTATATCCCACACCATATACCCTTAATACCTTCCACAAAGAATCTCTTATCAACTATATCATATGCCTTCTCCAGATCCATAAATGCTACATACAAATACAAGGCTCAGACTGGGCTGTCTAAATGTGTGTGGATGTAACCAAGACTGGAAAATACAAGAGATAGGTAGAATGTTTGACTAAAGGAACCTGTATGTTTTGGCTCCGAGTGAAACGAAGCTCAAGGATAAAGAGGATGAGTGGTTTGGGAATGTCTTGGGAGTAAAGTCAGGGGTTGGTGAAAGGACAAGAGCAAAGGGAGGAGCAACACTACTCCTGAAACAGGAGTTGTGGGAGTATGTGATAGTGTAAGTAAGCAAGCTCTAGATTGATATGG